>NW_012117043.1:6183104-6203782 GCF_000951035.1 Colobus angolensis palliatus | reverse complement strand
TGCCCGGCTAGCTTTTTTTTTGTATTTTTTAGTAGAGACGGGGTTTCACCGTGTCAGCCAGGATGGTCTCGATCTCCTGACCTTGTGATTCGCCCGTCTTGGCCTCCCAAAGTGCTGGGATTACAGGCTTGAGCCCTGATTATTTCTTATACTCTGTTCGTGAGCTGGTGACTTAAAACAACAGAACTCTTTATTATTTCTCCTGATTCCCTTTGCTAGCAGGGAGGTTCCTCAGCAGGTTTTGTCTAGGCTCACTCAGGCAATTGCTCTCAGCTGGAGAGTTAACTGGGGTCAGAGATCCGAGTCGACCTCCCTCATGCCGTTGGTAGTTGGTGCAGAGTGATGGTGGGCCTTTCTCTCCATGTGGTCTTTCATCTCAGGCTTCTTCATGGATGTCAGTCTCAGGGCAATGTTCCTAGAGGAGAGCAAAGGTGGAAGCAGCAATGACTCATAAGGCCTAGCCTCAGAAGTTGCCTAGCTTTGCTTTCTGCCCCTTTCTATGTGGACAAAGCTGGTCTCAAAGCCAACCAAATTGCAAGAAGTAGACAAGCAGACTTCTCCTCTGGATGGGAGGTGTTGCAAAGCTGTATTGCAAAGGGTCATAATCCTGGATTGAAATGAATCCGGAGCCATAAAAAAACCTACTACAACTACTGTGCTAGATGTCAAAATGGGATTCTTGTCTCAGCATTTCTGAGGCCTGAAAGTAGAAAATAATGGGTGCAGAGTGAAGCAGGATGCTGGGCCAGCATGGCAGGATCTCCAGTTAAGTCAGCACTTAAACATCATTGACTGTTTTAAGAGAAGACTGTGAATGCATGAATCAGGGTGAAGAGATTGAGAGTAAAGATTTCTTTAAAGAGAGAGAGAGTTAGTTGTTGAATGCAAAGGCGGGGGCACTTAGAACCACTCAACGAATTTGTTCTATGCCCCTAGAATTTGAAGGATGCAGGAATGCAACCTGACTAATGCTCCAAAATCAAAGACAGAGGGCCAGCTGGGATGGCCTGCATGGATGGGCAGCCAAGAGGCAGGGCAGGGGTGGGAAGCGCTGCACTTGTAAGGTTTGGTGGTGCGAGGATACAGGTGCGTTTCCCATGGACCAGACATGGACTTCCTCTGAGAAAAATGCCTGCCTATGGGTCAGATATGGATCCCCTAGAAGCGAGTGCTCCCTGCTGGAGAAATGAGGGGACCACAACAGAGGAGCTGACTGCTGTAAATTAGCGGTTGTATGGAGACAGCTAGAGGAAGCACCGTCCAGGAAAATCCTCCGCCAGCGGGGAGATGGTGTCTCCAAAGAACCCTAAAGAGCACAAACAGGAGAAACACACCCTCGGGATACCAGGTTACAACTGTTCCAGTCAACCAAGACTTTGCTGGCCCCCTAAGCCTCTCCCCCATCTTCCTCCCACACTGGCCCAGGGGGCAGAAGCCTACTACCAAGAGGGGGCGCAAGGGAGACAACAGAAAAGAGGCGACCACATACGTGCCTGTGCTCACAGGCCAAGCACAGCAAGGGGAGAAGTTATAAACTGCATGAAAGTTTGATACGGGACTGGGACTTGACATTTTATTACCTGAAGGAACAAGACTCTTAATTAATACCTGGGAGTATCCAAAAAAGCAAGAGAAAGGAAAAATGAATCCACAGAGCCAGTATGCAGGGCAAGTCTGGGGAAAAGTAGAGTTGCTTTCTGCCTGCACCCCACCAAGCCAGCCCAACGCATTCATTTACCTGGTTACTTTATATTTTCCATTCTTTATATTAAACTGACATGACTTACAGAGAGAATGAAAAATAAACTCTATTTTTAAAAGAGAAGAAAAGAGCTTTGCACTCTACATTTCAAAGTTTTAAGATTGATGAGACAGCGTCCTGATAAGAGTCTGGGTTGACCAGGAGAGGAAGGAAATGAGGCATATGCCTGGGAATCGGGAAGTAGGTTTCTTCAAGGTTTTGAGTCTAAATAAGACTACAGACTTCAGCAAAAACAAGTTAAATAGCAAGCTCCAAAGTACATTAGCCACCCTGAACAACAGTGTGATCCAGCTACCTTGCCCCAGAAAACATAGTCTGGCAATTTTAGACTGGCATAGCTGGCAAATTTAGAATATGAAAGGCTTCTTCTAGCATACACACTTTCTTTCTTGCAAATTCCTGAGAAATGAACACTCAACCTGCTCTCAGGTCACACAGGGGAGTGACCTCAGCGAGAGAATTGTTCACAGCCTGGGTGAGCTCTTTACAGAGACCTCAAGAGATTCTAGATCTTCTGACTTCAAGTCGGGGTCTCTGGGGCCATGTTTCATATCTAAGGAAAAAAAATAGTTTCATTGTTTTAAAGAAATGCCAAGCTGAAGATATGAGGGGAAAAAAATGGATAAGCTACACCATGCCCTTTGAATCATTTGGGGCCTTTATGCATAGATTTTTATCCTTAAAAATAGAGAGGGGAATTAGGTTATGTTTGGAAGGGCTGAAACATCAGATCTGGATTGCCCAGTGGCCAGCCCCGGATGATGTCTGTGTATTGATTGTGGAGGCACTGGGAAAAAGATGTGAAGACTGATCCAAAGCTACCGGCTCTGGAGAGGTTGCCAGTACCTGATAATTGGCACCCATGGAACCCAAGTCCATCTGAGAAGAACAGGCTGGGTTCGAGCTGATTGGGGTCCTCTGGATGGAAACACCCCACCCCATCCCACCTGTGAAAGAGACACCCAGCTTGCTGTTCATTGCAAAGCGTAGTCTGTGCTTTGTGGACCTTCATGCCCCTCCTGAGTCCAGTGCTCAATTCAGGAGGCCTCATTCCCTCGCTAGATGCTGATGGTTGAATGCGGTCTCCTTCCATCCTGGATTGTACTCTCAATTTGTAAGGATAAAGAAGGGAGACCTTCTGCAAAGATGATGCTTCCATTCATGATAAGGGGCAACATGCATTTCAGCTTCCTGCAGCCCAGGTTGGTGCCATGGTGGAGGTGAGAGCTGATCATTTGCAAGGAGATGCGGAGAGATATCGCCACACCTTCACTGAGAAGCACATCTGCTGCCAGAGCCCGCTTGTACTGAGAGTGGAATGTGGTCAGCTTGTTGGTTGTGATGTCCCTGCCAGCAGGAGGACATCCAGGGCCCTGATTGATGGGGTGGCTCTCTTATTTATCAAGCCCTCATCACAGTCTGCTACCTATCAGCACCTCAGCCTCTCCTGTTCCTCCTTCCACTAGTTCTTTGTGGCCTTGAACACTGCTTGTCCCCCAAGATGGCTCTCCCTTCTTCCTGAGCACATAGTGAAAATACATTTCCCAGCTTCCCTTGCAGTTAGGTGGCGGCCATATAACTAAGATGTCCTCAAAGAAATGTGAGCGGAAATGAGGGGTGTCATGTCCAAGCCTGAGCCTTCTCTACGTTCTTTCCCTTCCCAGTGGCTGGAACCACAGCAACTAAGCCTCAACCTATAGACAAAACCAAGGCCTGATGGAAGGAACTTGAGCCCCTCAAGGACTCTGTGGAACACACCTCAAACTGTTACCCAACAGAGAAGTAAACTGTCTACACAAGCTACTTAATTACTATTGGGTCTCTTGGTTACAGCAGCCAAGCCTGTCTTCTTACCAATACGCCCACTGCCTCCCGACCAAGAAGGCAGCAGTTCTCACCCCAGGGAGGGAGGGCAAGAGAAAGCTTTCTTGGAAGTAGAAACCACAATATAGAGAAGCATTCTGTCTGAGGCGTCACCTAGGTGAGACCAGAGGCCAAGAAGACAAACTCCAAACCCTTCTGATTTCTCCTCCTTTCTTAATTATAATCCCATTTGTAAGCCAAACCCTTCATTCTGTCTTGCTTAATGACTAGTTTCTATTCTGGTCCTTTTTCAAACCTATCCTCTTTTGCAATATTCAGGAGCTCAGGCAATGAAGGGGTAAGGCTGTTCCTTAGACCGCCAGTCCCTTCTCTATCTTTTTAAATATTTCAGTTGCTCCCAATCCTTATTTTTGCATTTCGATTTCCTGTGGTATAGTAAATTTATCTTGGTCACTCAATCAAGTTCTCCCTGCTGTCTCCCCTCTTATCTCTCCTGCTCCGGGCTGACTGAAAATACCTACATTATCTTTTTAGCCAATATGCCAACTGGAAAAAAAATCTACAGATTGTCGTGATAGGGAGTCATCTGAGGGAAAACTTGGAAACGCTGGACTTGTCAGGACAAGGATGAAGTGTGAAACCTCAGTCAGTGACTTTCTTTCAAGGTTAACCGCATGGTGCAAGCCTCTTCCAGAGGCTTTTGTAAGGATTCTCCTCCTCTATGTTTCAATTCAGAAAGAGACCTTCCTCTGTATCTTTGTCTTCCCACGGAATAGGTTTAATCCTCACCACACCCCCTCACCTGGCCGCGGATCACCTTGACCCGTGAATGCCTGAGCCCCAGGCTTCCTACCTGTGACACCAATGTGCCATTTGCAGATTACTGCAAGTATCAGTAGAGAGCTCCCAGCAAAACCCAACAACCTAAGTTTGAGAGAAAAGTTCCATCTTTGCTACCTGGAATCCTGAGGCTCTCGAATCAGAGAATCTCTCCTTTGACCATGTTGTTTCCCCTCCTGGAGATCAGAATGTGGGGAGGATGGCAGGTGAAAATCTGTTCTTTTTACAGAGGATTGCTGGATCCGAAACCAAATATCTGAGTGGCAGGCCTTACTGAATGACCCTAAGCCCCCTCAGCTTTGGCGATGGATGGACTCTGCATAAGGCTCACTCCCTGGGAAAGTGCGTGGATATTGGGCTGCCAGCTGTCTTCACTTCCACCAAACCATAGCCTCTTGATGAGTAACCTCACCACTCGGGCACTGGCCAGTGGAAAGGAAGGAGAGTGCAGGTCCTTGTCACAAAGCCTGACTGATGGTCGACCCACATAGGCACATAGGTCCAGGCCATAAACAACAATTACTTGTTTGAGGTCCACATTGTATTGTCTTATCTGTTCAGAAGCCACAGATAATTTGGGGTCCTTCTCCTCAAAGGACACAAGGCCTTCAACCTCAGCTCTTGGCTCCATGTGGCCACCCCTCTCAAAGTTGGTAAGAAAAACCCTTTCCTCCTGTCTTGGGGCTTTTTCTTCTCCTTTTAGTCTCCCTTTGGGTTCCACTTCTGTTCACTCCCTGGGACAAATCTTAGTCACTTTTTCCCATTGCATTTGATGACTCTGAACTTAGGGATAGGGAATGAGATATGCGTTTGAATCTGCCAGATGGACTCCTCTTCACAAATCTCTTGCGTGTTATAAGAGCAGCTCTGGTTTCTTCTTCAAGGCTTTAACACTTAGGAATTACATTTATCTTCCTGTAAGAGAGATCTGATCGATGTGGCCTAAACAGAATAGAGATTTCTTTCTCTCTTGTGTTGTAGAAAAAAAAGAAAGAGTCCAGAATAAGGCAGCCCAGAGCTGATCTGAGAACTCCCAGGATCCTTTTTGCCTCTGTTCCACCATCCTTAGCACGCGGCTTCCATCCACACCATGGCTTCGCAGTGGCTGCTAGAGCTCCAGTCATCATGTTTATATTCCAAGCAGGAGGAAAGAGAAGCAGTCAAAGAGCTACCACTTAATTGACTACATCTAACAGCAAAGGAGACTGGAAACTAGTTTGTCACCTGGGCATGTTGTCCAAGGTCCTGACACGAAGGAAGAAGAGTATAATGGATATCAGGAAGGCAACTGAGAGTGTTTGCCACAGAGGCAATCAGAGTGGTAAGGAGGAGTTGGAAGCACTGGAACCAGATGCCATCCTCTGCTCCATTAATCACTAGGTGGGAGAGTTTGGATGAGTTACTTAATCTCTCTGTTTTTCTATGTCCTCATCTTTATACTCGGAATAACCACAGTATTGACCTCATTGTCAGCAATACTATTATTGTTTGATTATTCGATGGATTGTATAGGAAGCTACAGTGTTCCGGTGCATGGTAAGTGCTTGACAAATGCTAGTTTTTGCCATTCCTCTGCCTATAGTGGCAGTATTGATGCCCTCAACTGTTACCCTGCCTGGTACACACCCTTGCCTAAAGGCAGAATTGCGTTTGGGCTTAACTAAGGGAGTGAGGAAGAAAGGTTACAGTGCATCTCTTTAATTTCCCACTCCCAGGGCCTAAAGGACTCAAGTCATTTTGGAATGTCCCTTCTTTTTTCCTCTCCCTTTTCCCACTAGAGGGACAAGGAGAAGAGAGGACAGAGGAGGTGATGCAGAATGATGTTTCCATGTCCTTTGTATCCATCTCAAGCCCCAAGTTCGTATTGAAAATGCCAGGCCGGGTGTGATGGCTCAAACCTGTAATCCCAGCTGAGGCGGGAGGATTGCTTGAGTCCAGGAATTTGAGACCAGCCTGGGCAACATAGTGAGACCCCGTCCCTTAAACAAAAGAAAAAAGAAATGCCAGCCCTCTTACTGTAGTCATTGCCAAGGATAACTGTGCATAACCCTGGTCCAGGGGCTTGGGGAATCCACTTGGCCCTTGCCCCAAGGAAGTTAAAATCTAGAACAGGGATCTGCAAACTATAGCCTGCTGGCAAAATCTAGCCTGACAGCTATTTTTGCAGATAAAGTTTTAGTAGAAAATGGTCACACTCAATTGTTTATATATTGTCTGTGGCTGCTGTTACACTACAGCAGCAGAGTTTTGTACTGCAGCAGACATGGCCCACAAAGCCAAACTTCTTACTCTATGGTTCTTCATAAAGAAAGTGTGCCAATTTCTGTTCTAGGAGGAGAAAAAGAACATATGTTTAAAAATATCAACAGGGGAACATAATCAAACAGTAGACTGGATGACTTATGTAAAGGTAAAGTGAAGAGCCTGGAAGAACCGAAAGCGACAGCTAGCAGTGGGTATGTACAGAGAGAAGAGGAGTGGAACAGAATGAGGAATGGGCAAAGCCAACCTTGGCCTGATCTGTTATACTTTGTTTTATAAAGATAGTAGACTTAGGTAGTTAAAAACTACTTTTTAAAAGAGTATATTGATGGCTGGAAAGAGTGTGACATGTTTAACACTCTTATAGATTCCTAATAAAGCATAAATTAATATAACCCTTTTGGAAAGCAATTTGGAAAAATGTATCAAGAGCCTTAAACATGTTCCTACTCCTGGCCCCTAATTTCACTTCTGGGAATCCATCCTAAGGTTATAAACTAAAATGTCAAAAATCTTTATGCACAAATATATCAATTGTGATATGACTGCTAGTAGCAAAAAGCTAGAACCACTTAGATGGTTAGTTATATAGAAGTTAAATAAATTATGAGGCCATGTGCAGTGGCTCATGCCTATAATCCCAGCACTTTTGGAGGCCAAAGTGGGTGGATTGCTTAAGCCCAGGAGTTCGAGACCAGCCTGGCCAAAATGGCAAAACCCCATCTCTACGAAAAAAAAAAAAAAAAATCAGCCAGGCATGGTAGCATATGCCTGTAAGTCCCAGATACTCAGGAGGCTGAGATGGGAGGAGGATTGAGCCCAGGAAGTGGAGATTGTAGTGAGCTGACTTTGCCCCACTGCACTCCAGCATGGGCAAGACAGTGAGACCCTATCTCAAAAACTGAAATAAAATAAAAACAAATTATGATACTTCCATATGACATATAGTAACTAAAATGATGTTCACAAAGAGTTTATAAATAATTTGGGGAAATGCCAAGTGAATAAATAGGATACAAAATCATATGTGGTTTCATCACAGTTGTGTTAAAAAGAAATATTACAACCAGAGGATACTCAAATGTCACAATAGTTATCTTCAGAGGAGTGTATGATTTGGATTTCTTTTTTATACTCATATACATTTTTTGTTTTAGAACATTTTGGTTTTATTTTCATGAGGGGGAACCTGCATGTCATCTTGAATTCTAGGGGTTTTCAAAGAGTGCTGTCATGAACTGAATGTTCCTATGTTGAAATCCTAACCTCCAGTGTGATGGTATCAGGAGGTGGGGCCTTTAGGAATTGCTGCATGAGGGTAGAGCTCTCATGAATGGGATTAGTGCCCTTAGAAAGAATCCCCAGAGAGTTCCATCATCTTTCCTCCACATGAGGACTCAGTGAGAACATGGCCATCGCTCAACCAGGAAGCCAACCTTCATGAGACACCAAATCTGCCAGGGCCTTGATCTTGAACTTCCCGGCCTCCAGAACTGTGAGAAATAAATTTCTGTTGTTTATAAACCACCCAATCTAAGGTACAGCAGCCCAAACAGACTAAGACAGGTGCCAAGTTGATCAGAGATTCTGTGAAAATAGAAAAGAGAAGGTGGGTGTTAATCACCTCATTTCTATAGGGTCAGGAAAGCAAATAGAGGGAAGGGAGAGATTTATACTCCACTCCACCAAACTGACAGGCCAGAAGCATGCTCTGTGGATACAGCCTCACCACATACTCCTTCACCCTGCTCCATCCTCCACTGCTGAGAGCCTGGTGGGTAGGGGCTTAAAGGGCCAGCCTCTCCCCACTCCACAGACTGAGGTTTCAGCTTCTTCCAGGAGCAGGGGTCTAGCTCATCAACAGAAAGGGAGAGGAGAGAGGGTCAAGGATGAACAGGGGCCAGGCACAGTGGCTTACGCCTGTAATCCCAGCACTTTGGGAGGCTGAGGCAGGCAGATCACTTGAGGTCAGGAGTTTGAGACCAGCCTCCCAATATGGTGAAACTCTGCCTCTACTAAAAATACTAAAAATACAAAAATTAGCTGGGTGTGGTGGTGGGTGCCCATAATTCCAGCTACTGGGGATGCTGAGGTAGGAGAATCACTTAAACCCAGAAGGCAGATGTTGCAGTGAGCCAAGATAGTGTCACTGCACTCCAGCCTTGTGAGACTCTGTCTTACAAAAAGAAAAAAGCTGAATGGGGGGAGGGGGGAGGCATCCATTTTCTCTCAAGCGACTTTTGAATCACTGGGATCCCTGCCTTCTGAAAAGTTTCCTCTGGTTCAGACCTTCAGTTCAATTCTGAAATCTGCAGCAACACTATTTGTTTGGGCTTCTCTTCCCTTATCCTAAAAAAAAAAAAAAAAAAGGCAAGAAATAATATCAAAGCTGGGTCCTCCATCCATGCAGTATGTTAGGAAGGCTCCAAGAGACCAGGTCTGCCTGAAGGCAGGAAATTTGGCATCTATATGGGAAACCCCTTGGAAAACAGCTACAGACCCTTCTGCAAATCTCAGCCCCACGGCTTCGGGGTAAGAAAGAACAGGCCTTGAATTCTAGCTTCACCATGCCTGACTTGGATGTGTGACCTCAGGAAAGACACCTACATTCTCTGAGCCCGATTTGCTTCATTTGTAGTTGAGGGTAGGGGATGGCCATCCAATAAGTGTTGCTGAAAAATACCAGAAATAATTTTTGTAATGTGCACTGTGCAATAATTGGCACGTTGTAGGTGCTCATAAAAGGTCATTTTTACTTATCAAATTACATTTTCCGAGCACCCTGATGATGGGAGGGCACTAAACTGGAATCAGGCGCTAATCTAGAAAGGATGGTTAGTCTGTATGTTTTCCAAAGCAAAAAGAATCATGAGTTCTATTTCTAGGATCTGATGCATTTAGCCTTCAAGAAGCAACTCAAACCCAGGCCTCCCTCCCATCAGCACCATCACTGCCCCCTGCCCCAGTGCAGCGCTCCTGACCACAAAAGCCTGAAGCATGCCCTCTCTCCCCTAGACAAGGAGAGCGCTCACTGTCAGAACCACTCATTTGATAATTAATCACAAAGGGACCTGTGACATCTCTACTTCTGTAGTAGAAACTGATGTGTTCACTGTTCCCAGATGCTGAACTCCCCATGTATTTGGGTCTCATCTCTTCAGCTAGATTACAAGTCCCTTGAGGGTGAGGTGCTTCCTTTACTTTTTGCATTCAGCAGGTGATTGATACTTGGTGCACATTGAATTTTTGTGTTTGTTTAGATCTAGTCCACACGAAGTACAGCTACACTTGGCAGGCGCAGGGTGGAAGAGCTGTAGTTCTCAACAGATCAGGACAGCTCTGAGACTGGCGGCTTCCAAGGGGGAAAGGCAAAATACAAAGAACTCGCAGCAGGAGGGGACTTTCTGTGCCGCTCAATGTGTGGCTCTAACCACATCAGTGGGTGGAGGGCAACGCGGTGCTGTCAAATCAGGGACTAGGTTTGTGTCTGGGGTGATGCCAGGACACTGGTTGCTTCCTGCCACCCACAGCTGCATCTGGGAGTCCTGGGCAGCAGCCACCTGGGGAAGCCAGACTTAATCAGGAAGTGTGGGGGCTGCCAGCAGGGGCAAGGGGCCACGCAGCCAAGCCAATTCTGGAATCTTTTGGAAAGAGGGAATATCCGGCCCCTCCTCCCTCACATCTCTGCTTCTGCTCTGGGCTTGTGGGTACCAGCTTGGGCTAAGGAGTGCCATGCTCCTGGTGGGAGCAGCAGCTGTGTGCCCACCCACTCCTTCCCCTGCGAACTGAGGCCCTCTGGTCAGGACCAGAGCTGTTACATGCAGCCATCAGCTGTGGTAGCGTCAGGCTCAGGCACCCACCACATGGCTTCCTATTTTTTTTTTTTTTTTTGAGATGGAGTCTTGCTGTGTCACCCAGGCTGGAGTGCGCTGGTGTGATCTTGGCTCACTGCAACCTCTGCCTCCCAGGTTCAAGTGATTCTCCTGCCTCAGTCTCCCGAGTAGCTGGGATTATAGGCGCTTGCCACCATGCCTGGCTAATTCTTGTATTTTTGGTAGAGACAGGGTTTCACCACGTTGGCCAGGCTGGTGTCGAACTCCTGACCTCGTGATCCACCCACCTGGGCCTCCCAAAGTGTTGGGATTACAGACCTCAGCCACCGCACCCGGCCGACATGGCTTCCTTTTGATTTGGGCCCTCCCTGGCCAGCTGCACCTCCCCCGCTACCAGGGCAGCAAATGGCCAGTGGTGTCGTCAGAGAAGGAGCAGAGGAGGGTGGGGAAGGACTAACGCCACCTGCTTCCCTCCTCGCCCTGCTTCATGTGACATGCACTTCAAAGCTACAGGACACTGCTGCCCTTCTTTGTTGCATCCCTGCAGATACGGGAATCTGATTTTTCCAACTAGGAATTTGTAATTCAGCGGTTCTAGTGCTGGGGACCTTTGAAAGAAGCCTGCTCAGAAAGAACTTAGAAAACAAATCGATGTTTCAGTGCCTGCCCCGCAGCGGATCTACCTGTTCCAGGAGCTGAGCGAGACACCTACTACCAGCCAGACCCAGGGCATAGCAGAGGGCCTTAGCCTGCTGTCCCCACCGGGTCCCCACTATTTTAACACCAACACCCTGAAACCATGGGCCAGGACCCCCCACCTCTACCCCGCCCCTACCCCAGGACCCTTTCACCAGAGCAGAGGTTTTTCACAAATCTCCATAGAGATGGCTTTGCTAGCAGCAGCAGCAGCAAACTCTGATGCAGAATGGGTAAGGGGAGAGCCTGGTGGTTTGGGTGGCGGGGGAGGGAGTCTTCGCAGTCCAGGAGCCAGGCTCTCGGCGCGTTGGGTCCGCCTCTCGTGACAGCAGAGCGCCCCCTGCTGCCCGAGCCCGGGTGGTGTCGCACAGCCAGGACGGGGAGGGGGCGGAGCTGCTTTCCCAGCAGGGCGGGAAGAGGATGCAGTCTCCCGGTACCGACGTCTGCCTGCAGTGGCCAAGGCTTGCAGCAGCCCCTGTTGGGGGGCAGTTCTCTAGGACGTCTTGCTTAAGTCAACGGGGGCTGGTTGGGAGCCTGGCTTTACCAATGCACTGCCTGCCCCACTATGGACATATGGTTTAACCTCTGAAGCTTCCGTTTCTTCATCGTTAAATTGAGATCATCAGTTGTACCCGCATCACAGTGATGTTTTACAGAGACAATTCATGTAAAGCACATCCTAAACTTTCAATAATAGTAACTTATTATTACTGATTCAGCTGACACCTCTACAACTAAGCGATAAGAAAACAACTGAAAGGGTCTGGAGGACAAAAGTCAGGAGATTTCTTGCAGTGAGCCGAGATCGCGCCACTGCACTCCAGCCTGGGCGACAGAGCGAGACTCCGTCTCAAAAAAAAAAAAAAAAAAATCAGGAGATTTGTTTTTTCAAAGCATTTTCATCATTAAATGGATCTAAGCAACTTTGCCTAAAGGGGAAATAAATGCCAGAGATATTCGCAGAAACATCAACCACAAACAATTACGGAACACATTGATCAATGCTCTAAGCTGTACAATAAAGAAAAGGGAAGAAAGTTTTGTTTAGGGCAGCTTGGCCCTGCATTGTCAAATCTTCCCTCTTTTCGCTGGATGTCTGTTAACTACAAACATGCTGAAACATCTCCCATGTAAGAAAGCAAACAAATAAAAAAACTCCCTCGCACCATATCTCCCTCCAGCTAGCCCCTTACACCAGATTTCTTTCCTCCCCTAGAGGGCCACATTTCTTGAAACATGCTCAGTGACTCCTTTCCTGTCCTGTTAGCTCTTGAATCCACTTAATCAACTGTCTGTGCCCACTTCACCTTCCCTGCCCTTGTCAAAAACACCACGACCCCACACCACTCATCCCGTGGCCCATTCTCAGGCCTCGTCCCTCCACCCATCAGTGACATTGACGTAGTTGATGGGCAGCTCCTTCCTCCTCCTTGAAGCACTTCTTCCTTCCACTCACCACTGGTTCTCCTCCTACCTCTCTGGCCAGTCCTTCTCTGTCACCTTTGACTCTAAGCTCCTCTTCTCAACCCCCAAACATCAGGACACTCTGGCTCAGTGTCCAGCCTCTGCTGTATCTGTTCGTCCTCTCAGCCTTATGCCTTAACTACTGCACGCCGACGCTGCCCACATGCATATCTCTAGCTGAGTACCTCTCCTGAACTCCACATGTGCATATCCCACAGCACCTTCGCCATCTGCACTTGGGTGCTCCATAGACATCTAACATAGACATCTAACTTAACATATCCAGACAGAGCTCTTGATTCCTCTCTCCTCCCTGTCTTTTTCATCGCTTTTTTTCTTCACTGGTTTCTCCTGAGAAATCTTTCCCATCCTAATGTGGGTAACTTCACAGTTCCAGTTGCTCAGGTCAAACAGAGTGCTCATCTTTATTTGTCTCTCTTTCACACCTTCCACTAATCTATCAGCAAATCCAATCAGTTTCACCTTCAAGATGTGTCTAGAATCTGCCCACTTCTTGAAATCTCCACTGCTACACCCAGTCCCAGCCACGGCCATCTCCTGGCTGGGCTCCCAGGTTTCACCCTGTTCCTCTGTGGACATTTCCACATAGCAGCAGAGAAGAATCTTTTATGACAACAGCCGAATTGTGTCACTCCTTGGTTTAAACTCTCCAAAGCTTTCTCTTCTCACTAAGAGAAGAGGATGCAGGATCCTTGCACAGACTCCAGGGCCACATGTGATCTTGCCCTGGGCTGCTTCTCCAACCTCATCTCCTACCCTCTCCGTGCTCACGTCACTGTGGCCACACTGGCCTCCTTGCCATTGGTGGAGTGTGCCGAGCATGATTCCGCCAGAGGCCTTTGTCCTTACTGCTCTCTTTTCCTGTAACACTCTGACCCCAGACAACCACTAGGCTCCTTCCCTCACTCCATTCAATCTGTGTTCATTGCAGTAGCAAGGCCTTCCCTGACCACTCTCTATAAGATAGAAACCCTACCCTTTCCCTTTACTATGTGTAGTTTTTCTTCGTAGCATGTATCATCACTTGACATGTATCATCACTTGACATAGTATAAGTTTAATAGTTATTTTTTGTCTCACCCAACTAGATTGTAAGCTCCATGAGAACAGAAACTTTGTTGTATTCACTGCTGTATTCCCAGTTCCTAGTACAGTGCCTGGCACATAGCAGCTGCTCAATAAATATGTGTTGACTGGCCGGGCACAGTGGCTCATGCCTGTAATCCCAGCACTTTGGGAGGCCGTGGTGGGTGGATCACCTGCAGTCAGAAGTTCGAGACCAACCTGGGCAACACGGTGAAACCTAGTCTCTACTAAAAATACAAACATTAGCCAGGTGTGATGGTGCATGCCTGCAATCCCAGCTACTCGGGAGGCTGAGGCAGGATAACTGCTTGAACCTGGGAGGTGGAGAGTGCAGTGAGCCAAGATTGTGCCACTGCACTCCAGCCTGGGCAACAAAGCGAGACTCTGTCTCAAAAAAAAAAAAAAAAAAAAAGTGTGACTACAGGAATGAGTTAGTCCATACTGGCAACCCCCCACTGCCTGGTTAGGAGGCAAAAGATCCAAGGGCAGCCTCAGCACTGACTTCAGAGACATATTCATGACTCTGTGCTTTGTCTTTCACCAATAACCCATTAGATAGGCCTATAACTAGAACATGAGCAATAATGCCTTAGCATTCTCGGTCTCAAAAATATTATGTAAAACCTTTAAAGGTTGTGAGATAACATGATATCTTCCATTTCTGGGCTGGACAATCAGATTTCATTTTTTCCCATCACAAGAGCAGAGACAAACTTGTGAAATAATTCACCCCAGATTTTCTCTCCGTTACATCACGTCATCACTTCTATCACTCATTGTCCTAGTGATACATTCAAAATAATGAACATTCAGGGAAATGCCAGCTGGGTCCAGGATGGCCCTGGCTGTTTCTAATCACACTCTTAAATAAAAGCAGAAATGCACCTGACCTTGTAGCATCTTCGGGAGAAAGAGGGTCAATGCTTCTAAATCTGAATCTCCCGACTATTTCACCTAAAGATCAACTGTAGAATTGTATGCACTGCAAGAAAGACCAAGAATATACTCAAAAATTGACAGAAGGAGAGTGGCTTAGAAATCCGCGCTTTTCCACAAATTGCACCCTCCCAGAGTCTATCAACTTCCCAGCCACATGCAATATCACTTTCCTGTGTTCATCTTGCCTAGATGGGGATGCCTTTGGGTCAGTGAGACATCTCCAAACAAATAAAAGCTGTTTCAACTGGCTCCCACTTCTGTTTATTATGGAGTACCTTGAGCTGCCACCATGCAGAAGATCCTGCTTCTGATATTCATGGTACTTTTAACTTATCAGAATCATGTCTTGTATTATTAATATCTATGGGCATAGGTGCAAAGCACTGACATCTTCCAGCAACCCCCCCGATCCACTTGGTTCTATCCCTAGCCTCCCATGCTAGTTCACCCTTTTTCAGTCTAAGGTCTGATTCACTTCTTCTTGGTGCTCTTGGGCCCTGGGAATGCAAAGTCCCTTCTCTGTGGGTCCAAAGTTTACCCCTCAGCCTTCAAATGTTAATTCCTCTCCTTGAATATGACCTCATTCTTTCATTCAACAAATACTTGGACTTGATAAACTGATAAAATTCAGTTACCACTAGTGTGCTAAATACTAAATAGAGATATTTATAAGGTGCCAAGGAATCCTAGAGGAAGACTACTGGGTGGGGAAAGAATCTAGAAGATGGATTAGGGTTGGGGGCTGAAGGTGGCTCGCCAGTTGGGAAGTCACTGCAATAGCCCAGGCAAGGCACTGGTAGAGCAGCTGTGAGTGGTGGGGATGGTGCTGGGGATAGACCAAACCAGGTAAATTACAGGAGTAACTGGAGAAGAGGGAGAGGGGCAAGTCCAGGGATACTCCCAGCTTTTGGGTGCAGATAACTAGACATCCACATCCCCAGAAAGACTGTTTGCCACCCCTTTTTCCTTTCTCTTATCTTCAGGATCCAGCCCGTGTAATTGTTCCCAGTATACTCACAGCTCCAACCTACCAGTCTCATCACACACCCTCTCTGTGACTCAGTTTCCTCATCCATAAATGGAAGCAATAATAGTCGTTTCCACATAAGTTAGCAGTGAGGAATAAACAGTTAATATGTGTAAAGTGTTTTGGATAGTACTTGAGACATAATAAGCACTCAAGAAATGTTAGCTATGGTCATTGTCATTATGGTCATCATTTCTTCCCAACCATCCATCCGGAACCACTGTGCTTCTTTCCCACCTCAAGGAGCTATCCATGTGTTCTTGGCTCCTTTGCTCTAGGTCTATGCACAGTCTCACATCTTTCCAAGCTTTATTTTTCTGGCATTTTTTAGATTCCCAAATTCCTGCTGTGGAGGAACTCTTTGCTGCAAGACTTTAACTTACTCTCAAAATAAGCTGAATTAAACATGGAGATGGCTCCCTCGGCACCCCCAGCACTCCGCTTCTGCTGCATCCACAGCCAAATGAAACAATATAATCAGGACAGAAACTCCATGCCCTGGGTGGGCGCTGCCAACCACCTGCCTGGCTCCAGTTGAAACCTGCTTGTTTCTTTTTCCACTCTCTAAATGCTCACAGATGTCTGTCTGTTTTCCTCTAATACTTGACTTCCAAAAGAGGGGGGATGATTGGCTACTTGTACATATGTTAATCTCTGTTTTTTCTCTCTCTCCTAATATCAAAAGAAGCAGGGGGTGCATGAGGGGATCTTTTTCTCCTGGGTGGAGTTTAAGTTGGCAAAACCCGCCAACAACTTTATTGTATATCGAAGGGGGCTAAGAATGGTGCATTCCTTGACCAGAGAATTTGACTGAGCTCTTAACCCCTTAGCATTAATCCCTCCACATCCACTAGGACTTTGAGAAGCATTAGAAGGACCCCGAACCGGGGAGTGGCCAACATGACCACAGACTAGTAGGAACCAGGCAGGGTCTTAGCTGGGAGAATTGGTTTCTGAATTGCTACAGGACATTCCGATTAGGAAACTGTTCCCAGGAGGAAAAGGCAGGAATGAACACCAATGGTCTAAGGTGAGAAATCGGAGAACAAGGACAGACTGTAAGCATGCCCTCCACCACAAGCCTGCTTTACAGCATCTTTCAAAAAGAGCTGAAGGCTTTACATAGGAGAGGATACTGTCTCTGGTGTCAGAAACTTTAAAGTTTGTATCTGAGCAGGAAAATATTTACTACAGAAGGTGTGGTACATGGAACGATGTTCAAAATTTAAAGACTCAAATCCGAACTCTGGTGGGAGTGTAAGTTTATGCAAAATCTGTGAAAAGCAAATTGGCCAAATGAGTCAAGAGTCATAAAAATATCCGTTATCTTTGATTCAGAACTCTCACTTCTGCATTCAATCCTAAGGAAATCACTCCAAATACAGAAAAACATATCTGCTATGGGGCAAAAATGGAAACATCCCATCTGCCCATTTATAGGGGAAGGGTGAAAAAAATCAGGAGGAGCTCCTTGAGAAACCATCTGGCAATATGTCTCTTACGAAGAGCACACGAAAACATGGAGACATTTTGTAACAAGACTAAAAACAACAGTTACACTAACATTTGTGTGCTAGAATTTCAACCATTGGCTGGAGATGGTGGAGACACTGCACTTCAAAAGAAAACGAATAGAATGAAATAGATGAAAATGGATTTATCTAGAACTATGGCTGATTTTTTTTTCTTTTTTTCCCTTCTTTTGTATTTTTCAAGAGTTCTTTGATGAGGTGTTTTACTTTTAAAGTGGAAAATAAGTATGGGTCTTCAAATTAGAAAATCCATCAAGAGTTTTTGTTCTAACCTCAAAATGAAAAGCTTTTCATGGAAGTCATTTTTCCAGAATTTCTTTCATTCCACTGAAAAGTCTATTGGCTTGCAAGTTCTGGATGTGAGGGCGATCTGGCTGCATCATCTGTCACTCCACTGATCCTAAGGGTTGATTCGGCGGATCTGGCTGGCTAGGTGGGTGTTCCCGTCCTCCCTCACCACTCCACGTGCGTCTCTCCCGAGGCTGAAGAGGATAACCATCCCCGATAGAGGAGGACCGATCTTCCGTCAGGGCATATGAGTAGCTGCGCTCCCCTGCTAGAACCTCCAAACAAGCTCTCAGGTTCTGCCACTGGAAGTGTATTAACACATCTCTGCTCCCTGAAAACACCCATGCTTTCTGAGCTTTTGTCTCCAAACAGGAGGGATGTTGAGTGGGGGCAGAAACAATTATGGTATATACGGCCAACTATAGACTGCTGTTTACGCAGGAACACCCCAAGAAAGTTAGGATAAAGCCTTGCACCAGATGACCTGATTTACCTAAAATACTGCATCTATTCATGGGCAGTCCCAGGCAGATCTTTCAGGAATACCCGTCTTTTGTGTTGCAGACACAGATATGAGAGGACTCCAGAAGTGGAGGAGGAAGAAGAGTTTGAGTGTGCAAACCCATTTCCTTCAAGCCTGCCGAAACAGTCCAGAATCTGTGTGCTGTGAACTGTAGAATGAGCCAGGGCCACTCAAAAGTCCTCCCCACCCACCCCCAGCAACCCCTGCAAAAAGGAGAAACAACTAATCACAGTGACCTGTGTGCAGCATCCTGAATCCTAAAGACACAGAACTACTTCAGGAAATACCTGGGTGCATACCAGGCAGGAAGCCCAAGCAGCAGCACCTGCACCTCTGTCCCAAAGGGCTGACACCCCCTGTAAAGGCAGAATCGACAGGTCTCGAGGGAGCTCCAGAGTGAGTGAGCTAGGAGCTAGGTAGGGGGTGGGCGTTATCTTTGTTGTTTTGTTGTTTTTTGTTTTTTGTTTTTTGCATACTGCTTGAGAGCCTGTTAGACTCACCTTTTAATTGCGACTATTCTGTTTGTGAAACGGAAAGAGATTGGTGGATAAATGCATAAGGAAACAAACAAAAGGACCACTGTCAGAAGCCCCCTCATTTTGTCAGAGACAGCTCTGGTTTGGTAGCCTCCAGGCAACTTCTTGGAGGGTTCTGCATCTTTGAAACCTCTAACTTCCTTCTCTTCCATACCCTTCCCCATCCTGAACACCCATCTCACTCCTGGCCATTTATCTTTTGTTCAGCCAATCAAAGAGCTAAACAATTTTTTCACTTTTGTAAGGAAAATTTAAGAGTATAATAAACCCCATATACCCTTGTCCCAGATTCAGTAATTATCAACTCATGGCCAATCTTGTTTCATCGGCATTCCCGCCCACTTCCTTCTTCCCCACCAATTATTTGGGAGTAAATGTCAAACATTACATTCTTTTATTCATAAAGAGTTCACTATATATAAATCTAAAAGATGAAGTATTTTTACAAGCATTCTCGGTCGGGCACGGTGGCTCATGCCTGTAATCCCAGCACTTTGGGAGGCCGAGCCTAGTGGTCAGGAGTTCAAGACCAGCCTGGCCAACATGGTGAAACCCCTGTTTCTACTAAATAGAAAAAGGTAGCTGGGCGTGATGGCAGGCACCTGTAATCTCAGCTACTTGGGAGGCTGAGGCAGGAGAACCTCTTGAACCCAGGAAGTGGAGGCTGTGGTGAGCCAAGATCACGCCACTGCACTCCAGCCTGGGCGACAAAGCAAGACTCCGCCTCAGTAAATAAATAAATAAATAAAAATTTATTTTTCCACCAACATGGCGGAACCTCATCTCTACTAAAAATACAAAAATTAGCCAGGCATGATGGCGCACGCATGTAATCCCAGCTACTTGGGTGGCTGAGGCACGAGAATCACCTGAACTCGGGAGGTAGAGGTTGCAGTGGGCCAAAGTCACACCTCTGCACACCAGCCTGGGAGACAGAGTGAGACTGCGTCTCATTTAAAAAATTTAAAAAAAAAATGAGAAGATAATGGAGTGACATCTTTAAGGTACTAGAGGGAAACAAACCATAAAATTCTATACACTGAGAAAGTCTTTCACTGCAGCCTCCACCTCCTGGGTTCAAGCAATTCTCCTGCCTCAGCCTCCCGAGTAGCTGGGATTACAGGCATGCACCACCATGCCCAGCTAATTTTTTTTGTACTTTTAGTAGAGACAGGGCTTCACTATGTTGGTCAGGCTGGTCTCGAACTCCTGACCTTAGGTGATCCACTCACCTCAGCTTACCAAAGTTCTAGGATTACAGGTGTGAGCCTGTAATCTAAATACAGACCTTTTCAGCCACAAAATCTTAGAAAATTGATCACCAGCAAACCACCAGTATGATGAAATGTTAAAAGAGGTCCGTAAGGCAGAATGAGAATTATACCAAAGGAAAATCTGCATTTACATAAAGGAATGAAGAACACCGGAAATAGTAGTAAATATGTGGAGAAATAATATAAAAGACTTCTTTTCTTTTCATTTCCTTTTTTTTTTTTTTTTTTTTTTTGAGACAGAGTCTCCCTCTGTCACCCAGGCTGGGCTGGAGTGCAGTGGCATGATCTCGGCTCACTGCAAGCTCCACCTCCCAGGTTCACGCCATTCTCCTGCCTCAGCCTCCCAAAGTGCTGGGATTACAGGCGTGAGCCACCACGCCCAGCCAAAAGACTTATTTTCTTATTACTTAAACCACCTTAAAAGGTAATTGATGGTTTAAAGCAAAAGTAACCTGGCATGGTGGATTTTCTAATCCATGTAGAAGTAAAACATGTGACAACTATAGCACAAAGGCCAGAAGGGGGGAAAGGAAAGTACAGTGTTGTAAGGTTCTTATACTGTATGTGAAGTGTTATAATATTTCTTGAAGGTATATGTGATAAGTTAATGTGCATTATAAATCCTAAAGCCATCACTAAAAGAACAAAACAAAGCAGTTTAGCTAGTAAGTCAATAAAGGTGATAAAATAAAATCATTAAAAGAACAATACAAAAGAAAGCAGTAAAAGAGGAAAAAGGGAACGAAAACTAGATGGCAGAAATAGAAAACA
>NW_012117043.1:6173331-6182634 GCF_000951035.1 Colobus angolensis palliatus | reverse complement strand
TGAGGCAGGAGAATGGCGTAAACCCGGGAGGCGGAGCTTGCAGTGAGCTGAGATCCGGCCACTGCACTCCAGCCCGGGTGACAGAGCCAGACTCCGTCTCAAAAAAAAAAAAATTGAAATTAAAATTAAAATAAAAAAACATCCAACCACATCAATAGACACCTCCAATTAAAAGGCAGAGATTGTCAGATTAGATAAGAAAGCAAGGCATGACAATATGCTCTTACTAGGAAACTACTTTAAATATGAAGAACAAACGGGTTAAAAGCAAAAAGATAAAAAAAGATATACCTTCCTAACACTAAGCAAAAGAAAGCAGGAATTGCTGTAAAATATCAGACAAAGCAGATTTCAGAGGAGAAATACAACCAGGGATAAGAAAAAAAGTTATTTTATAGCCATCAATTCATTAAAAGAACATAGCAATCATAAACATTTATACATCTAGAAACAGAGCTTCAAAATACACACAGCATAATGTCAGTATTGTCAGACAACACAACTGAATACATAGAAAACTCAAAAGAATATAAAGAAAAATTATTAGAATTCATGAGTAATTTGTCAAGGTCACTGGATACCAAGTCAATATACAAAAGTCAAATGCATTTCTATATCCACAAGCAAATAGAAAATAAAACTTTTTAAGGACAATATTTACAGTAGTATAAAAAATCAAATACCTATAAATAAATCAACAAAATAGTGCAAGATTCTTACACTGAAAACAAAGAGAAATTTAAAATGACCCAAATAAGCAGAAAATTATACCATGTTCTTGGATTGGAAGGTTCAATACTGTGAAGCAATCATTTCTGCCCCAGAAGATCTACACATCTAATCCAATCCTAATCAAAATTTCAGCAATTGTTTTATGTGTGAACATTAACAAGCTGATTATAAAATGTATGTGGAAATGCAAAAGTCCAAGAATTGCTGTGCCAATTTTGAAGAAAAACAAAACTGGAGGAATTACGCTGTCAGTTACTAAGACCTATTTTAAAGTTAAAGCAATTGTAACAGTGTGGTGTTGACCAATGGAACAGATTACAGGTTCCAGAAACAGACTCATACTTACACAATTGATCACCTGATTTATAACAAATGTGGTACTGCACTGCTGTGGAGAAAGAAATATCTTTTCAAAAATGGGTGCTGGGTCTACACAGAAAAAAGTGAACTTTGACTCCTCCTGATACATATAGACAAAATATAGATCTAAATGTGAAAAGTAAAAAAAATAAAGTTTCTAAAAGGAAACAGACAACAGTAGATGAAAAAGAAAATTTTTAAAGAATGTGAGAAGCATTAAGTAGGACATGTCAGCTTAACATGAGCCAATATTCTGTTAAGGTTACAAAAACAGGCTGGGCGTGGTGGCTTATGCCTGTAATTCCAGCACTTTGGGAGGTCAAGGTGGGTAGATCACTTAGGGCCAGGAGTTCAAGACCAGCCTGGCCAACATGGGAAACGCCATCTCTACTAAAAATAAAAAATTAGCCAGGCGTGGTGGCACACACCTGTAATCCCAGCTACTCAGGAAGCTGAGGCACAAGGATCGCTTGAACCCAGGAGGCAGAGGTTGCAGTGAGCTGAGATTATACCACTGAACTCCAGCCTGGGTGACACAGCAAGACTCTGTCTCCAAAAAAAAAAAAGAAAAAAGAAAAGAAAAAAATTTTTTAAAGATTACAAAAACAAACAAGCAAACAAAAATCCTGAATGTGATCCCACTGATATTAGTAGAAATGTAAAATCCAGATGAAAGGATTCTGTATTCTGTATTCTTCAATGGCCAGTTAGGTGTTATGTTGTGCTGTCAGCACAGGAATAAAAAAAACTATCAAAGTATAGGATATATACAGAAAAATGCACAAATCTTAAGTATACATCTAGATAAATTTTCAGAAATCGAGCACACGTGTATACCAGCACCCATATCGAGAAACAGAACATTGCCAGCACCTCAGATACCCTTTCACAGACCCTTCCAGTCACTCCCCTACCCTTCTAGATGAACCATTATGCTGAATTCTAACACTATAGGTTAGTTTTTCCTGTCTAATATATATAGCTGCAATCATAGAGTACATACCTTTTTGTGTCTGGCTTCTTTCATTTGATATTATGTCTATGAGACTAATTTATATTTTTATGTACAGTTATAGTTTACTCATTTTCATTATATAGTGTTCCATTCCACAATTTATTAATCCATTCTACTATTGATGGACATTGTGTGGCTTTCCAGTTTGGAGTTAATATGGATAGTGCTACACATTCTTGTACATGTCTCTTAATGTGCTTTGACAGCTTTGTCAAAAATCAGTTGACTTTGTATGTATTTGTCTAGTTCTGGGCTTTCCACTATGTTCCATTGATCTATATGGCTATCTTTACACCAGTACCAACCACACTGTCTTGATTACTGTAGCTGTATAATAAGGTCTTAAAATCAGGTAAATAAGTCTTCCCGTTTTATTCTTTTTCAAAGTTGTTTTGGCTATCGTAAGTCCATTGAATTTTCATATAAATTTCAGAACCAGCTTGCCAATTTCTATAAAAATGTCTGCTGGTATTTTAATTGAGATTGTATTAAATCTATAGATCAATCTGGACAGAACTGACATCCTGACAATGTTAAGTTTTCTGATCCATGAACATTGTATTACTCTGCTCAGGCTGCCATAACAATATACCAAAGGCTGGATGGCTTAAACAATAGAATTTTGGGCCAGGCGTGGCTCACATCTGTAATCCCAGCACTTTGAGAGGCCAAGGCTGGCGGATCACCTCAGGTCAGGAGTTCGAGACTAGCCTAGCCAACATAGTGAAACCCTGCCTCTACTAAATATACAAAAATTAGCCAGGCATGGTGGCACACACCTGGAATCCCAGCTACTTGGGAGGCCGAGGCAGGAGAATCGCTTGAACCTGGAAGGCAGAGGTTACAGTGAGCCTAGATTGAACCATTGCACTCCAGCCTGGGTGACAGAGCAAGACTCCATCTCAAAAAAAAAAAAATATATATATATATATATATATATAAAATTTTATTTCTTCACTCTTCTGGAGGCTAGCAAGTTTAAGACAAAGGTGGCAGCAAGGTAGGTTTCACTTTGAGGCCTCATTTTTGGCTTGTAGGTAGCCACCATGTCACTGTGTGCTCACATGACCTCTTGTTTGTGTGATGGATAGACAGAGAGTAAGAAATCTCTGTGTCTCTTCTTATAAAGACATGAATTCTATTGAATCAGGGACCCACCCTATGACTTCATATAACCTTAATTACTTCCTCAGAAGGCCCATCTACAAATAAAGTCACATCGTGGGTTGGGGCCTCAACATACAAATTTGGAGGGCACACAATTTAGTCCACAGCAAACATTATATATCTTCCATTTATTTAAGTCTTCTTTGAGCTCTCTCAACAATTTTTTAAAATGTTTCAGTGTCGTATCCATCTTTTGTCATCTTTTGCATTAAATGTTTTTGATGTTATTAAAGATGATGTTTTTAAAGATTTGGATTTCCCATTGTTTGCTGCTAATATATAGAAATTCAGTTTAGTTTTGTACATAATAGGCCTTCTATCCTGAAACCTTGCTCAACACACATATTAGTTCTAGCAGTTTTCTTTAGAACTTTTTACATAGAAAAATCATATCATCTGTGAACAAAGATGGTTTTACTTCTCCCTTTCTATCTGCATGCTTATGGGTTTTTTTGGTCTGTTTGTTTTGCTTTCTGGCAGCTGCTAAAACCTACAGTACAATGTTGAATAGATATGATAGGAGCATTCATCTTTACCTTTTCCCAATCTTACAGGGAAAGTATTTAATATTTCATCATTAGGTGATGTTAGCTGCCGGTTTTCTTAGGTACTTTTTATCAGATTGAGGAAGTTTCCTTATTATAAATAAGCAAACGTCAAATATATTTTTGCATCTATTATGATGACCTTATAGGTTTTTCTCCTTTACTCTGTTAAAAAGGCAAAATATGTTAATTGGTTTTTTTGTTGTCGTTGTTTGTTTTTTGTTTTGAAACGGAGTCTCACTCTGTAACCCAGGCTGGAGTGCAGTGGCACGATCTCAGCTTACTGCAACCTCCACCTCTTGGGTTCAAGCGTTTCTCCCTGCCTCAGCCTCCCAAGTAGCCTGGATTACACATGCCTGCTAACACGCTAAATTTTTGTGTGTATTTTTAGCAGAGACGGGGTTTCGCCTTGTTGGCCAGGCTGGTCTTGAACTCCTGACCTCAGGTGATCTGCCTGCCTCAGCCTCCCAAAGTGCCGGGATTACAGGCGTGAGCCTCCACACCTGGCCTCATTGGTTTTCAAATATTAAACCAATCACAAATTCCTGGTATAAAATCCACTAGGTCATGATGCATTATCCTTTTTATATACTTCTGTGTTTGATTTCATAATATTTTGTTAAGAATTTTTACATCTATGTTCATGAGGAATGTTGTTCTATACAGTTCACTCTTGAACAATGTAGGGTTAGGAGTACTGATACACATACACAGTCAAAAAAATCTGTGTATAACTTTTGACTCCCCCAGTCAGAACTTAAGTACTAATAGCCTACTCTTGACTAGAAGCCTTACCGCTAACATTAACAATCGATTAACACATATTTTGTGTGTTATACATATTATATACTGTAGTCTTACTGTGACATAAGCTAGAGAAAAAAATGTTAAAAACAAAATAAAGAAAAGAAAATATATTTGCTATTCATTAAGTGGAAGCGGATCATTCTAAAGGTCTTCATCCTTGTCATTTTCACATTGAGTAGGCTGAGGAAGAGGAGTAAGAGGAGGTGTTGGTCGTGCTGTCCCAGGGGTGGCAGAGGCAGAAGAGGTTCTACAAATGTCAACTAGATTGGTTTGGTTGATGGTGTTCAAGTTTTCTATAGCATTACTGATTTTCTGTCTAGTTTTTCTATTAATTATTATTATTATTGAGACAGAGTCTGGCTCTGTTGCCCAGGCTGGAGTGCAGTGGTGCAATCTCAGCTCACTGCACACTCCACCTCCCCGGTTCACGCCATTCTCCTGCCTCAGCCTCCCGAGTAGCTGGGACAACAGGCACCCGCCACTACGCCCGGCTAATTTTTTGTATTTTTAGTAGAGATGGGGTTTCACCGTGTTAGCCAGGATGGTCTGGATCTCCTGACCTCATGATCTGCCCGACTCAGCCTCCCAAAGTGCTGGAATTACAGGCGTGAGCCACTGTGCCTGGCCTTCTATTAATTATTGATCATTGCTCTATAATTTTTGCTTCATGCATTTTGAAGCTCTGTCAATGAATGCATTCAGATTTAGAATTATGTCTTTTGTTTTTAGTTATATTTTCCCCATATAGCAAAACAAAAAACAACCAAAAACAACTGCTACTTGGTTTTTTCATGATTTGTAATCTTTAAAAATACATAGAGGTGAGCAAAATGAGAGAGCAAAAATCAATTATATTCCACCTACAGAATCACACCATTTTAGAATATGTCTTTGAAAATGTTTTCCATGCATATTGTGATGGCCTTTTATAACCAAATAATTATGAATATTTTTCCATGTCATGATTATTTTTTGACATTATTTTTAGCAGCTGATATGGTTTGGATCTGTGTCCCAGCCCAAATCTCATATTGAAATGTAATCCCCAATGCTGGAGGTGGGCCTGGTGTGAGGTGATTGGATCACAGAGGCAATTTCTCATGAATGGTTTAGCACCATCCTCCTTGGTGTTGTCATCACAATAACGAGTTCTGATGAGATCTGCTAGTTTAAAACTGTGTAGCACCTTCTCCCTCTCTCTCTCTCTCTCTCTCTCTCTCTCTCTTCCTCCTGCTCTGGCAATGTGAAGTGCCTCCCTCTCCCTTTACCTTCTGCCATGATTGGAAGTTTCCTGAGGCCTCCCCAGAAGCAGAAGCCACTATGTTTCCTGTACAGCCTGCAGAACCATGAGACAATTAAACCTCTTTTCTCTATATATTACCTCGTCTCAGGTATTTCTTTACAGCAGTGGAAGAATGGACTAATATGGAAAATTGGTACTGAGGAGTGGGGCATTGCTATAAAAATATCTGAAAATGTGGAAGCAGTTTTGGAACTGGGCAACAGGTAGAGGTTTGAAGAGTGTAAGGGGCAGAAAAGAAGGAAGATAAGGGAAAGTTTGGAACTTCTTAGAGACTTATTGAGTGGCTTTGACCAAAATGCTGATAGTGATATGGAAAATGAAGTCCAGGCTAGGGAGGTCACAGATGGAAATGAGGAACTTACTGGGAACTGGAGTAAAAGTCACTTTTGCTATGCTTTAGCAAAAAGCCTAGCTACATTACGTCCCTGCTTTAGGAATCTGTGGAGTTTTGAACTTGAGAGTGATGATTTACAATACCTAACCAGCAAAGCATTCAAGATGTGGAAGAGGTGGCCTGGCTGCTTCTAACAGCCTATGCTCATATGCATGAGCAAAGAAATAATCTAAAACTGGAACTTATATTTAAAAAGAAAAGCAGAGCACAAAAGTTGGAAAAATCTGCAGCCTGACCATGTGGTACAAAAGAAAATCCCAGGTAGGCCGGGCGCGGTGGCTCAAGCCTGTAATCCCAGCACTTTGGGAGGCCGAGACGGGTGGATCACGAGGTCAGGAGATCGAGACCATCCTGGCTAACACGGTGAAACCCCGTCTCTACTAAAAAAATACAAAAAACTAGCTGGGCGAAGTGGCGGGGGCCTGTAGTCCCAGCTATTGGGAGGCTGAGGCAGGAGAATGGCGTAAACCCGGGAGGCGGAGCTTGCCGTGAGCTGAGATCCGGCCACTGCACTCCCGCCTGGGTGACAGAGCGAGACTCCGTCTCAAAAAAAAAAAAAAAAAGAAAAAAGAAAATCCCATTTTCAGCGGAGGAATACAAACAGGTTGCAGAAATTTGCATAAGTGAAAAGAAGGAGCCAACTGTGAACAGCCAAGAAAATAGGGAAAAGGACTGGAAGCCATTTCAGAGGCCTTCCTGGAAGCCCCACCCATCACAGGCCCGGAATCCTAGAAGGACTGAATGGTGATAGTGATTTCTCATGAGATCTGGTTGTTTACAAGTGTGTAATACCTCCTCACTCTCTCTTTTCCTCCTGCTCCAGCAATGTGAAATGCCAGCTCCCCTTTCACCTTCTGCCATGATTGTGAGTTTCTTGAGGCCTCCCCAGAAGCTAAGCAGATGCTACCATGCCTTCTGTACAGCCTGCAGAGCTGTGAGTCAATTAAACCTCTTTTCTCTATAAATTACCCAGTCTCAGGTATTTTTTTATAGCAATGCGAGAACAGACTAATAGCATGGCTATATAATATTCCATTATGTGGATGATCATAATGAAATTAACTTCACATTACATTTACATTTATTTCTTTAATGTTAATCTTACAGTTATTCATTCATTGGAATCTTCCTTTCAACTCTTTTGTCATTTGTTCCATTAGCTTTCCTCTCAGTTTAGGAGAATCCACAGATATACTCGGCAAGAGCTCTCTATCTGCTCTAAGATGTAGATATAAATATTTCACAATACAAGCCCTAGGTGGAGTCCTGTGTTCTACTTCTAAAGCTATCTACCCAATCAACAGCCATTCTTTCCATATTCTTCAGAAATATTCGCTCAACCAATTCTGTATCTGCCTACATATACTATTATCTTTCTTCTAAAACATGGTTCTAAATACTGTGTTGTGGGAAGCTAATTAATTTCACTGATTTTTTGTTGTTAAGGTAGAGCCCTTGGAGGGTCATTTATGTGCCATATTTGGCACCTATAGTAGACTCTATTGAAGCCCTCCCAGATCCCCTGAAATCCCTATCACCAGCTCCGCATGCCCACTCTCCACCTCTGTGTTCTTTGTTGCTAACAGCTTGCACTGATGACTTTCAGAAGACTGACCGGGGGCACCAAAGCTGCTTCCCTCTGAAAATTTTACACTTTATCCTGGGAAACCTATAAGCAATAACTGACTAATTTGGGAGTATAAAGCCCAAGGTCCTTTGATTCAAGGTGGTAAATGCTGGGGTGTAATTCACCCCAGAACTCCCCATGGGATCAGGCTGAGTCTGGGACCTGATATCTGACCTTTGCCTGGATTCTTTCCTTTCCCTATCCTGTTTCTCCCATCCTGCAGATTTCTCCTGAGAGCAGTTCCTTTATAAATCACCTATACCGGACTCCTCGGCCCAGGCTTTTCTTTTGGTAGTAACTAACCTTAAGACAGCATCCAGATGACACCCAAAGCATCACTCAGAGTAGATTCCTTCCCAGGCCCCACTCACACTCTTACTACCCAACACCTTCCAAATCCAAAAGCCCTGGTGTGCTGAACTGCAAAACCAGTTGACATCTGAATGTCTATGCTTGCATTCAAAGAATAATGAGGGTTTTATTCACTTTGCAAAAGAATTCACAACAAGGTTCCCAATATAGGGAACTCTAGTGTATGTTTAAAGTAACATTACAAAATTTTACCCCAAAGAATGACATAGGGCAACTTTCCAGAAATAACATATCCCATACGAGGCAGTGCCCCGTATACCAACCCAATCATTGAGACTCTGAAATTTTTCTCAGTGAAAGTGGCTTTCTCTTGGGGCCTCCTGGCAAGTTTCTGACTCTTTTCCTCAGCTCCCTCCATCATACCCTGAAGGGAGTTGCCATGGTGACTGTGGGACTGTGACCTCCAGGGTAGCTCAGGCTCAGAAGAAAGGGTTTTCCCGAGGGTGGCTGAGAAGCAGGGAACAGAGAGACAAATGGCATTCTCTTCAGTCAGTGGGCAGATGTTAGACGAGTTTATGTCGAGGTGTGTGTGGGGAAAGTGCTGGACCATCTTCAGATGCAGCACAACTGACTCTGGGCCCACCCTGCTACTCATGGGTAGAGGCATTAACAATACACTCGCCCTGATCCTAGTTCAGACCTGCACCAAAAGAAAGTCACCCTCAGGGAGGCAGTTGGGACTGACTGGCTCTAATTCATTATTGGAGCTCACTGATATCAACAGAGGGTCAAACTACATGTGTAAATGAGGCTGTTTTTATCCCAGGATCTAAACCCATTAACCAAGAAAATGCAAACTACCTCACTTTTGCTGAATTAGCTCATTTGAATAGTTGAATGGGAGAGAAGCCAGGGAGGGGTAAATAGCCCTGAACTCAGGAACTTGCCCACCCCTGAACATTGAGACCTCACTCAATTCTTTCTTTTTTCAGTACTTTTTTTTCCCATGTTATTAATATCTATCTTTTTTTTTTTTTTTTT
>NW_012117043.1:6165754-6170952 GCF_000951035.1 Colobus angolensis palliatus | reverse complement strand
GGTGGGCGCCTGTAATCCCAGTTACTCAGCAGGCTGAGGCAGGAGAATCCCTTGAATCTGGGAGGTGGAGGTTGCAGTGAGCTGAGATCACACCACTGCACTCCAGCCTGGACAACACAGTGAGACTCCATTTCAAAAATAAATAAATAAATAAATAAATAACACTAGAGCAAGCATCTTTCTTCTGCTTTTGATGAAATTTGTTTGTCCTAAGTGAAATTAATGAGTCAAAAATGATGCACATTTTGTATGGCTCTTCACCCATTTAGCCAGCTTACTTTCCACAGAGTTTGCACTAATCTACACACTCACTCATGATGTGGGAAAGCACCACCCTCTGCCACAACTGGGCCCAGCAGGGACGCATGCCCAGTTCCCTCCTTGCACATTCAACTTTTTCCTGCTCCAATATCAACTGCATAACTTCAGGCTCAAGTGGGGCCCTCCGCAGTAAGCAGAGATCCTAAACACTGTGTTGCGGTAGAAAAAGTGATTTCTCTGTAGCCACAAGGAATATTCTTTAGAGATAATGCTGGTCCAGGAGGGAGGAGTCTGAACATCCCTAGTTTATTTTATCAGCAATTGTAATGAGAGGGTTTTGTTTGTTTGTTTGTTTGGAGTTGCAAGAGATGATCTGCCTGTTCAAGGAGCTGGTCATCTTCCACTGCCCTCAAATAGAAAGCCTGGAAATTGTACCTGACTGACCCAAAGGAAAAAACTGGTTTATTTAAAAGTCTGGTTCCTTTTTCCCCTTTGCAATGCAGTGGTAGGTTTTTGGTTTGTTTTATTGGTGGTGTGTTTTTTTTGTTGTTGTTGTTTTGTTTTTGTTTTTAACGAGTTCTTTGGTGACTATGCTTAAAAAAAAAACCATCACGGAAGCAAGAACATCGACAATTTTTTCATTCACTTCCAGCCCCCAGAACAGAGACAGACCTGCAGGCTTTATCTTCCCCTAGGACTGACTATCTTCCCTGTTTCGGGGGAAAAAAAATCATATGACAATGTTGCTTGCCTTGGCTTGCGTGTGGGTGTGGGGGTTACGGTCCGGGCACGGAGAGGCACCCAAGTAGGGGCAGGATAAAAGGGCCTCCCAGAGATTTAGGCTCAGAGGCTCCAGGGAGGTTGGGCAGTCGCTGTCCCACGTGCTATCATGAGCTCCCAGCCTGACGCTTCCATGGGAAATGGGGCCAACGAGATCTAGACCCAGGACGACAAAGAAAGGTCCCCCCTGCATCCAGAGGGACAGTCTGGGACTCTGGCAGGCCTAAAGTAACTAGCTTTTGCCTGCACATGTTTGATCCAAAGAATGGAAAAAGCCTTTGGACTCCGTAGATCTTCGCTGGGGTCTTGGCCGCTCTCCAGACCTCCCTCATGACCCGGGGCCTTCGGTTCCCTGGGCCTCGGGTTCTCTCTCTGTGAAATGGCCAAATAATCCCGCCTCCCAGGGAGCGAGCACGCGGCGTGCCCGGGGAGAAAAGAGCAACAAATATTTATAAATCCATCACTGAGGTGGCAGCTGAAATAGCTGACGGAGCGAAGCCTGACCCAGTCGGGTCCCGGGCCCTCCACGGGGGTCTGCGTCCTCTCGCTGCCTCCCACCCACCCCTGACAGGGCAGGGCAGACCTCTCGGGCAACTTCCCAGACCATGAATTTCCTTTGGCACTTTGAGGCTCCCCCAGGAGGATTCATGAAACCGCAGCAGGAAATGAGGAACATATTTTTAAATCAGAAGGGGGAAGCAACGTCTTTGTGTCAGATATGTGGCCTGGATCCAGGACTGAGAGACTGTGGCGCATTTCTCCTCGCAGACAGCAGGTGCTCTTCGAGATGTGGTTATGGCAACAAAATAAATGATGGATAATTGCTTTTGTGACAACTTGCCAATTAAATTAGACTCAGCAGAATAACATAATGACAATTTGTTATGCTCCGATGGGCACTAACATACCAATCGTAATTAAATGCTATGACTGAAATAGAATACCGCTCAGCGCAGGAATATACAACCCCAATTCCCTCTCTGTGAAACATTATAGGTTGAGGCTTGATTTTAATTTCAGGAAGATAATGGCATTAGCTCATATCCGAGTGGGTTTGTGGAGAGGCCTGTGGTGAGGGGAGATGGGCCTGAGCAGGAAGACGAGGCCTGTAAGGAAACACCGGGGGGGCTGAACTCCAAGGTCAAGGGGAAGCGCGGAGGAGCCCTGTTGTGAAAACAGTGCTTGCCGGGCTGGGGAATGGAGGCAAAGGAGGAGCAGAACAGGGAAATGGAGGTAAAGGAGGAGGCGCTAGTCCATCGTCTGTAGTGACAGGGCCCGTGCTGTGGCCTCCACATTGTATACGTGGGGCACGTCCTTGAACGAATGAGGAGCCCAGGCTCACACGTGATGATAAAGAGGAGCGTAGGGGCTACTTGGTGCTAGGCATGTACAGGAAGTAGTAGAAGAAGTGAGAAGTCCGCTCAGTCTGCAGATGTCCCGCCTTCCCTGGCCCCTGGTCACAGCTGATTGGGACAGGGGTGAACAGCTGACCCAAAGTGGGCCAATCAAATTCTTCCTCTGGAAACTTTGCAGGTGAGCCACTGAGCTATTTCTACAAAACGGTCATACATGTACAGATTGATGTATAAGCACTTCCCAATATTATAATATACATACAGGACACGCACATATAAAGGCTGCAACTCAACTGTCAAAAACTTGACCTAAACGGAATATTCTAGGTATTGATTGTGTATTCAAGTTTTAATATATTTACTGATGAATTCCCAAACCATTCCATAAAAGATTTGAGGTGGCTTTTGAAAAAATCAAGTAAGAATAATTCTGTTTGCTGTTTTTAAAGTTTAAAAGGGATTTCTATATAGATAAAAAGGATAGTTGTTGAGGTCTCTCTCTCTCTCTCTTTTTTTTTTTTTTCTTTTTTTGACAGACTCTTGCTGTCACCTGGGCTGCAGTGCAGTGGTGCAATCGTAGCTCACTGCAGCCTCGAATTCCTGGACTCAAGTGATCCTCCCACCTCAGGCTCCCAAGTAGCTGGGACTATGGATGCGCACCACCACACCTGGTTAACTTTTGTACTTTTTTGTAGAGACAGGGTTTCACCATGTTGCCCAGGCTGGTCTCGAATTCCTGGGTTCAAACAATGCACCTGTCTTGGCCTCCCAAAGTGCTGGGATTGCAGGTGTGAGTCACCTCACCCAGCCTCTCACTTTCTTGCTTACAAATCTCAATTTTTTTTAAAACAAAGAAATGCAAAAATAAATTATATATTTAGTAATCTAAAGTGTTCAAAATAAAAACTCATACTCATCAATCCTACTCCCCAGTGATGATCACTAACATCAAGTTGGTGTGTATCCTCTGAGCCTTTCTTCTCTGCCTGAGCCATCCTTTAAATGTGAAAATGGCCCCATGGTTATTTATGGGTACAATGATAGGGTATATGGGATTTGCTTCACATTAATCCATGGGTGAAGGAGGCAATGAATGGTATGGAAAAATAATAGCCAAGAGTTTAAAATTGTTGCAACCAGCCGGGTGCGGTGGCTCACACCTGTAATCCCTGCACTTTAGGAGCCCGAGGGTGTGGATCATTTGAGGTCAGCAGTTGAAGACCAGCCTGGCCAACATGGTGAAACTCTGTCTCTACTAAGAAAAAATACAAAAATTAGCTGAGCGTGGTGGTATACGCCTGTAATACCAGCTACTCGGGAGGTTGAGGCAGGAGAATTGCTTGAATCTGGGAGGCAGAGGTTGCAGTGAGCCAAGATTGCGCTATTGCACTCCAGCCTAGGTGACAGAGCAAGACTCCATCTCAAAAAAAAAAAAAAAAGTTTGTTCATGTTCTTTGTCCATTTTTTTAAAAAGCTTTGTCTTTTTTTCTTATCAGGTTACATATTAGGAATATTGTTTCTTGTCTGTCATATGTATTGTCATTAATCTTTTGACTCAGAGTGACTGGATGATTTTTGTCCCTTCCCTCTCAGCTTCACTTGTGAATGTCAACTTTCACCATTTTTTCTAACTTAACAGGCAAAGATGTGGGACTGGGAAGAGGCAGGCCATGACCATAGAACAGAGAGGAGGCTGAAGTAATTAGAGAAGAGTTTGCTCCAGGAGGCTGGGAAAACCAAGTTGGACAGGATTTGGCATCTATACTACTCTTTGTCTTTTCTTCTGTTCAATTATTTTATTATTTTATTATGGTAAGAACACTTAACATGAGATCTGCTCTCTGAGCAAGGTTTTAAGTGTACAATGCCTTATTGTTCACTACAGTTACAATGTTGTACAGTAGATCTCTAGAGCTTATCCATCGTGCTTGGCCTATAATACTTACAGCTGATAGAGAGAGGTAAGTAGCTTTTCCAGAATTCAGTCAATCTCTTTGTTCTGCTTTAAATGGACCTCCTCTTAAGGAAACAGAACGCTTCTCCCACATCCCTTTATCCATCACTCCTACTCATCCTTCAAAACCCAGCTCAAACATCACTGCCTCTGAAAAGCCACCTTTGATCCACCCACAAGCTGACCTGAAGACCCCTCTGTGCATAATTCTATTCTAGCACTTGTCACATCACACCCTGACTTGCCAGTTTCTTGTCGGTCTCCCTTTCAGACTGAGTGCTCCTTTAGAGCAGGACACCCCCTGGAGCACAGTGCCACCCTCAGGGTCTAGCCCCTCTGAGAGTATTCAAAAAAGGACTTGAACAAATACAGCAAATTGTTCTTTAGCAGCACTGTGCCAGGTGCTGTGGAGGTGACAGATGGACTATAGCACACGACCCCTGATCTCAGATCAAAAACTAGCTGAGACATAAGAACACACTAACATTGAAACAACAGCCTGTGAAAGCAATTACATTTAAGTAGACTCTTATGTCATTGAGAATGCACGTGTTCCAGAAGGCCTGGGCTGTATGTGAGGGGGGCACAGGAAACAATCATGGAGAATGTGGGACTTGATTTGGATCTTGAATGTGGGCAAAGTCTGGATGTGGGACTTAAGGGTGGGTGGGATTTGGACAGGGGGTAAGAGGAGGTGAAGGCAGCTGGTAAGAGGGAAATGGGCAAAAGTATGGGTGTTATTTTTAAAGACAGGGTCTCGCTCTATCACCCAGGCTGGAGTGCAATGGTACAATCATGGTTCACTGAAATCTCAAACTCCTGGGCTCAAGTGATCCTCCTGCATCAGC
>NW_012117043.1:6164331-6165704 GCF_000951035.1 Colobus angolensis palliatus | reverse complement strand
TTTTTATTTTTAGTAGAGACGAGGTTTCACCATGTTGGCCAGGCTGGTCTCAAACTCCTGACCTCATGATCCACCCACCTCAGCCTCCCAAAATGCTGGGATTACAGTCGTGAGCCACTGCACCTGGCCAATATTTGTCATTACAAATTAATTTTTTAGCAATAGGGTCTCATGCTGTCACCCAGGCTGGAGTGCAGTGGTGCAATCATGGCTCACTGTAACCTTGAACTCCTGGGTTCAGACTCCTTCTGACTTACCTTCCCAAAGCACTGAGCTACTGCACCTGGACCAACACAGACTTTTAAAGTTAATGTCTTCCCTTCCTTAGCTCCCATTCCTGTCACTTCAGGTGATGACTGTTAACGTCCTAGAGTATGCAGCCTTCTATATCTTTCTTTGAGATCATTTAACAGTACACAGCCATTCCCCATATGTCTCTCCCTCCCGCCTCGCACACTATGACACTGTCCTTGCTGATAGCTTTTTGCTTTTGCTGCTTAACATTATATCATGGTAGTATGGGGATTCCTCCAGGTCAACATGTACGGTTTAATGCACTCTGTAATATTTCTATAATATTCTATAATATTTAAGCACTATAATTTACCTAAAATTCCCCTATTAATGGAAATTCAGATTCTATCCAGTTTTTGCTACTAGAAACAACCTTGCAATAAATATTATATGTATATATCTCCTTAAATACATTCTCAAATTGGGATTTCTGCACCAAAGGATTTTTTCTTTTTCTTTTTTTTTCAGACAAGGAGAGTCTCACTCCATTGCCCAGGCTGAAGTGCAGTGGCATGATCAGAGCTCACTGTAACACAAACTCCTGAATTCAAGTGTTCCTCCCACCCCAACCTCCCAAGTAGCTAGATCTATAAGCACACACCACCAAGCCTGACTAATTTAAATTTTTTTTTTTGTAGAGACTAGGTCTCTCTATGCTGTCCAGGCTGGTCTCAGACTCCTGGCCTGAAGAAATCCTCCCACTTCAGCCTCCCAAGTAGCTAGGACTACAGATGTATGCCAACAGCTAGGATGTGTTCATTTTTAATTCTAACAGTCACTTTGTGATTGCTTTCTCGAAAGGATTTAGCAATTCATATATCCATTAACAATATACGAGAGTCCCTGTTTACTCAAACCCTTGACAACATTGGATGTTATCAATCTTTAATTTTTGCCAATCTGATGAGTGAAAATGGTATTGTTGTTTTATCTTGCATTTCCCTGACTACAAATATAGTTGAGTGTCTTTTCATGTACTTATCAGCTATTTGTATTCTCTCATCTGTAAAATGTTTGTTCATAGGCCGGGCACAGTGGCTCACGCCTGTAATCCCAGCACTTTGTGGGGTCAAGGCGGG
>NW_012117043.1:6151690-6162427 GCF_000951035.1 Colobus angolensis palliatus | reverse complement strand
CACAAAGATGTCCATAACCTAATCCCTGGAACCTGTGAATACGTTTCGTTACATGGCAAAAACGAATTAAGCTAGCAGCTGGAATTAAGGTCACTAACCAACTGACTTTAAAACAGGGAGAGGATCTGGATGATTAGAGTGAGCCCAATGTAATCACATGGATCCTTCAAAGTGGAACAGAAGCAGAGAGTCAGAGGGAAATGTGATTACAGAAGGTCAGGGCGACACAGTGGGAAGGATTTGGCTCAACATTGCTGGCTTTGAGAATGGAGGAAGGCTGGGCGCCATGGCTCACACCTGCAATCCCAGCAGTTTGGGAGGCCGAGGCAGGCGGATCACCTGAGATCAGCAGTTCCAGACAAGCCTGGGCAACATGGTGAAACCCCATCTCTACTAAAAGTACAAAAATTAGCTAGGCGTGGTGTTGTGCACCTGTAAACCCAGCTACATAGGAGGCTGAGGCAGGAGAATTGCTTGAACCTGGGAGGCAGAGGTTGCAGTGAGCCGAGATTGCACCACTGCACTCCAGCCTGGGCAACAGTGAAATCCGTCTCAAAAACACAAAAAAGAGAATGGATGAAGGAGGCAAGAAGTCAAGGAATATTGGGGGTTCTAGAGGCTGGAAAAGGCAAGGAGATAGGCTCCTCCCAGAGCCTCCAGAAAGGAACATGACCCTGCCAACATCTTGATTTCAGCCCAGGAGACCCATTTCGGACTTCCAATCCAGAAAACCATAAGACAATTGGTACTGGTTAAGGTAGGGAGGCCCCAGTCCCCAGGCAGTGGACCAGTACCAGTCAGCGACCTGTTAGGAACCGGGCCACATAGCAAGAGGTGAGCGGCAGGTGAGCAAGTATTACTGCCTGGGCTCTGCCTCCTGTCAGATCAGTGGTGGCATTAGATTCTCATAGGAGAGTGAACTCTATTGTGAACTGTGCATGCAAGGGATTTAGATTGCACACGCTTTATGAGAATCTAATGCTTGATGATCTGAGGTGGAACAGTTTCATCCACAAACCATCTCCCCCCACCCCACCCCCATCCATGGAAAAACTATCTTCCACAAAACCAGTCCCTGGTGGCAAAAAGGTTGGGGACCACTGGTTTAAGGCACTAAATGGAAGGTAATTTGTTACAACAGCAATGGGAAGCTAATACAGGAGGGACCTATATGTGCATATGTCTTATCTGTATTTACATATATGCATAACCTGGCTACAATAAATTGAGGTGTTCAGTAAATGCTTACTTTATGAAATTACATAAAGAATTCCCTTTGGTCAGGCGCAGTGGTTCATGCCTGTAATCCCAGCACTTTGAGAGGCCAAGGCAGGAGGATTGCTTGAGCCCAGGAGTATCAAGACCAGCTTGGGCAACATAGCAAGACTTTATCTCTATTAAAAATAAAAAAATTTGGCAGACATCATGGTGCATGCCTGTTGTCCCAGTTACATGGGAGGCTGAGGCAGGAGGATCTCTTGAGCCCACGAGGTTGACAGCTGCAGTGAGCCATGATCTTGCCACTGTGTTTCAGCCTGAGTGACAGAAGAGATCCTGCCTCAAAAATAAATTATTTTCATTACAGTATTATTTACAGTAGCAAAGACATGGAATCAACCTAGGTGCCCATCAATGGTGGATTGGACATATACACCAAGAAATACTATGAATCACTAAAAAGGAATGAAATCATGTTCTTTGCAACAACATGGATGCAGCTGGAGGCCATTATCCTAAACCAATTAATGCAGGAACAGAAAACCAAATACCATGTGTCCTCACTTATAAGTGAGAGCTAACCCTTGAGTATTCATGGACATAAAGATGATAACAATAGACACTGGGGACTACTAGAGTGGGGAGAGAGGGAGGGAGGCAAGGGCTGAAAAACTATTGGGTTCAGTGCCCACCACCTGAGTGACAGGAATCAATCATACCCAAATCTCCACATCACACAATATGCCCAGGTAACAAATCTGCACATGTATCCCCTTAATATAAAATAAAAGTTGAAATTATTTTTTTAAAAAGAATTCCTCTTGTTCCAACATCTCTCCCAGAAAACAAAAACCGAATTCCATCTACACCCATTGCTTGCAGCTGTGTGCTCCAAGTCAGTTTGCTCTTTAGCACGGACTTTGATTTTGCTATTATAAATAACACTAGAGCCAGCCAGCCTCGGTGACTCACACTCGTAATCCCAGCACTTTGGGAGGCCGAGGCGGTGGATCACTAGAGGTCTGGAGTTTGAGATCAGCCTGGCCAACATGGGGGAACCCCGTCTCTACCAACAGTACAAAAATTAGCCGGGCACAGTGGTGGGCGCCTGTAATCCCAGTTACTCAGCAGGCTGAGGCAGGAGAATCCCTTGAATCTGGGAGGTGGAGGTTGCAGTGAGCTGAGATCACACCACTGCACTCCAGCCTGGACAACACAGTGAGACTCCATTTCAAAAATAAATAAATAAATAAATAAATAACACTAGAGCAAGCATCTTTCTTCTGCTTTTGATGAAATTTGTTTGTCCTAAGTGAAATTAATGAGTCAAAAATGATGCACATTTTGTATGGCTCTTCACCCATTTAGCCAGCTTACTTTCCACAGAGTTTGCACTAATCTACACACTCACTCATGATGTGGGAAAGCACCACCCTCTGCCACAACTGGGCCCAGCAGGGACGCATGCCCAGTTCCCTCCTTGCACATTCAACTTTTTCCTGCTCCAATATCAACTGCATAACTTCAGGCTCAAGTGGGGCCCTCCGCAGTAAGCAGAGATCCTAAACACTGTGTTGCGGTAGAAAAAGTGATTTCTCTGTAGCCACAAGGAATATTCTTTAGAGATAATGCTGGTCCAGGAGGGAGGAGTCTGAACATCCCTAGTTTATTTTATCAGCAATTGTAATGAGAGGGTTTTGTTTGTTTGTTTGTTTGGAGTTGCAAGAGATGATCTGCCTGTTCAAGGAGCTGGTCATCTTCCACTGCCCTCAAATAGAAAGCCTGGAAATTGTACCTGACTGACCCAAAGGAAAAAACTGGTTTATTTAAAAGTCTGGTTCCTTTTTCCCCTTTGCAATGCAGTGGTAGGTTTTTGGTTTGTTTTATTGGTGGTGTGTTTTTTTTGTTGTTGTTGTTTTGTTTTTGTTTTTAACGAGTTCTTTGGTGACTATGCTTAAAAAAAAAACCATCACGGAAGCAAGAACATCGACAATTTTTTCATTCACTTCCAGCCCCCAGAACAGAGACAGACCTGCAGGCTTTATCTTCCCCTAGGACTGACTATCTTCCCTGTTTCGGGGGAAAAAAAATCATATGACAATGTTGCTTGCCTTGGCTTGCGTGTGGGTGTGGGGGTTACGGTCCGGGCACGGAGAGGCACCCAAGTAGGGGCAGGATAAAAGGGCCTCCCAGAGATTTAGGCTCAGAGGCTCCAGGGAGGTTGGGCAGTCGCTGTCCCACGTGCTATCATGAGCTCCCAGCCTGACGCTTCCATGGGAAATGGGGCCAACGAGATCTAGACCCAGGACGACAAAGAAAGGTCCCCCCTGCATCCAGAGGGACAGTCTGGGACTCTGGCAGGCCTAAAGTAACTAGCTTTTGCCTGCACATGTTTGATCCAAAGAATGGAAAAAGCCTTTGGACTCCGTAGATCTTCGCTGGGGTCTTGGCCGCTCTCCAGACCTCCCTCATGACCCGGGGCCTTCGGTTCCCTGGGCCTCGGGTTCTCTCTCTGTGAAATGGCCAAATAATCCCGCCTCCCAGGGAGCGAGCACGCGGCGTGCCCGGGGAGAAAAGAGCAACAAATATTTATAAATCCATCACTGAGGTGGCAGCTGAAATAGCTGACGGAGCGAAGCCTGACCCAGTCGGGTCCCGGGCCCTCCACGGGGGTCTGCGTCCTCTCGCTGCCTCCCACCCACCCCTGACAGGGCAGGGCAGACCTCTCGGGCAACTTCCCAGACCATGAATTTCCTTTGGCACTTTGAGGCTCCCCCAGGAGGATTCATGAAACCGCAGCAGGAAATGAGGAACATATTTTTAAATCAGAAGGGGGAAGCAACGTCTTTGTGTCAGATATGTGGCCTGGATCCAGGACTGAGAGACTGTGGCGCATTTCTCCTCGCAGACAGCAGGTGCTCTTCGAGATGTGGTTATGGCAACAAAATAAATGATGGATAATTGCTTTTGTGACAACTTGCCAATTAAATTAGACTCAGCAGAATAACATAATGACAATTTGTTATGCTCCGATGGGCACTAACATACCAATCGTAATTAAATGCTATGACTGAAATAGAATACCGCTCAGCGCAGGAATATACAACCCCAATTCCCTCTCTGTGAAACATTATAGGTTGAGGCTTGATTTTAATTTCAGGAAGATAATGGCATTAGCTCATATCCGAGTGGGTTTGTGGAGAGGCCTGTGGTGAGGGGAGATGGGCCTGAGCAGGAAGACGAGGCCTGTAAGGAAACACCGGGGGGGCTGAACTCCAAGGTCAAGGGGAAGCACGGAGGAGCCCTGTTGTGAAAACAGTGCTTGCCGGGCTGGGGAATGGAGGCAAAGGAGGAGCAGAACAGGGAAATGGAGGCAAAGGAGGAGGCGCTAGTCCATCGTCTGTAGTGACAGGGCCCGTGCTGTGGCCTCCACATTGTATACGTGGGGCACGTCCTTGAACGAATGAGGAGCCCAGGCTCACACGTGATGATAAAGAGGAGCGTAGGGGCTACTTGGTGCTAGGCATGTACAGGAAGTAGTAGAAGAAGTGAGAAGTCCGCTCAGTCTGCAGATGTCCCGCCTTCCCTGGCCCCTGGTCACAGCTGATTGGGACAGGGGTGAACAGCTGACCCAAAGTGGGCCAATCAAATTCTTCCTCTGGAAACTTTGCAGGTGAGCCACTGAGCTATTTCTACAAAACGGTCATACATGTACAGATTGATGTATAAGCACTTCCCAATATTATAATATACATACAGGACACGCACATATAAAGGCTGCAACTCAACTGTCAAAAACTTGACCTAAACGGAATATTCTAGGTATTGATTGTGTATTCAAGTTTTAATATATTTACTGATGAATTCCCAAACCATTCCATAAAAGATTTGAGGTGGCTTTTGAAAAAATCAAGTAAGAATAATTCTGTTTGCTGTTTTTAAAGTTTAAAAGGGATTTCTATATAGATAAAAAGGATAGTTGTTGAGGTCTCTCTCTCTCTCTCTTTTTTTTTTTTTTCTTTTTTTGACAGACTCTTGCTGTCACCTGGGCTGCAGTGCAGTGGTGCAATCGTAGCTCACTGCAGCCTCGAATTCCTGGACTCAAGTGATCCTCCCACCTCAGGCTCCCAAGTAGCTGGGACTATGGATGCGCACCACCACACCTGGTTAACTTTTGTACTTTTTTGTAGAGACAGGGTTTCACCATGTTGCCCAGGCTGGTCTCGAATTCCTGGGTTCAAACAATGCACCTGTCTTGGCCTCCCAAAGTGCTGGGATTGCAGGTGTGAGTCACCTCACCCAGCCTCTCACTTTCTTGCTTACAAATCTCAATTTTTTTTAAAACAAAGAAATGCAAAAATAAATTATATATTTAGTAATCTAAAGTGTTCAAAATAAAAACTCATACTCATCAATCCTACTCCCCAGTGATGATCACTAACATCAAGTTGGTGTGTATCCTCTGAGCCTTTCTTCTCTGCCTGAGCCATCCTTTAAATGTGAAAATGGCCCCATGGTTATTTATGGGTACAATGATAGGGTATATGGGATTTGCTTCACATTAATCCATGGGTGAAGGAGGCAATGAATGGTATGGAAAAATAATAGCCAAGAGTTTAAAATTGTTGCAACCAGCCGGGTGCGGTGGCTCACACCTGTAATCCCTGCACTTTAGGAGCCCGAGGGTGTGGATCATTTGAGGTCAGCAGTTGAAGACCAGCCTGGCCAACATGGTGAAACTCTGTCTCTACTAAGAAAAAATACAAAAATTAGCTGAGCGTGGTGGTATACGCCTGTAATACCAGCTACTCGGGAGGTTGAGGCAGGAGAATTGCTTGAACCTGAGAGGCAGAGGTTGCAGTGAGCCAAGATCGCACCACTACACTCCAGCCTGGGCGACAGAGCGAGGCTCCGTCTCAAAACAAATAAATATATATATATAGAGACACATATATATATATTTGCAGCCAGGTGATAAGATATGGAGTTTCATTACACTATACTCTTTACTTTTAATGTGTTTTTAAAATGCTGCAGGCATTTTAAATGCTCATGTCTATAATCCTTGCACTTTGGGAGGCCGAGGCGGGCAGATTGCTTGAGGTCAGGAGTTCAAGACCAGCCTGAGCAACATGGCAAAACCCCATCTCTACAAAAAATACAAACATTAGCAGGGCGTGTTGGCTCATGCCTGTAGTCCCAGCTACTGGGGTGGCAGAGGCAGAAGAATCGCTTGAACCTGGAAAGTGGAAGCTGCAGTGACCTGGGATCTCACCACTGCATTTCAGCCTGGGTAACAACATGAGACCTTCTCAAAAAAAAAAAAAAAAAAAAATCTACAATACACCAAGTAGAGTGGCTCATGCCTATTATCCCAACACTTGGAGGTCAAGGCAGGAGGATCCCTTGAGGTCAGGAATTCAAAACTGACCTGGTCAACATAGTAAGATCCCCATCTCTACAAAAGAAAAAAAGAAATTTGAGTTAGCCTGGCATGGTGGTGAGCACCTGTAGTCCCAGCTACTGAGGAGGCTGAGGTAGGAGGATTGCTTGAGCCCAGGAGTTCAGGGCTGCAGTGAGCCCTGACTACATCACTGAATTCCAACCTAGCTGACAGAGAGAGACTCTGTCTCAACAAACAAACAAAAACTACAATCGTAGCTTATATTTTTAACTACTGTTTTACCTTTTTTAACTTTTAAAAAATGGAATTTTGTTTTATGTGCCATTCATCAGTTTACTCTTTAAAAGAAACTAACAACTTGTTGCGCACATAGCTCCATGTCTGCACAGCTGTTCTTTCTGACAGTTTTCCATTGTACGGATTTTCTACAACTTATCCAACCTCTGTTACCCTGAAGAATTATTTGCAGTGTTTTTCTATAACAAAGAATGCTAAGTAAACATACTTTAAGCACACATCTCTTCTTTCTTGAAGAAGGTTTCCGTATGATACATTCCTAAAAGCATAATTTCTGGCTCAGTGGGAAAATGTATTTTAAATTTGACTGCAACTGCCAGACTCTTCATCAAAAATGTTATGGCAAGTTTTAGTTTTGTCAGCTATGGATGCCTTTTTATCTGTATCCTTCCAAACACTGAGTACTAGCAATCTGTTTAATTTTGGCTAATTTTGATAGGGAAACTACACCTTCTTTTGGTTTTAGTTGTGTTGTTTTGTATTTTGTTGCTAATTTAGAGTATCATTTCATGCTTTCTATGCCACATGTGTTTCTTCTTTGGTGAATTGCCCGGATGTCACCTGTGTTCATTTATCTATGGTATTTCTTTTTCTCACTGATTTGTAGGACAATTTTGTATACTATGGATGTTACACTTTTATCAGTTACGTATGTTTAAAATATTTTCTTCCACTCTTTAACTTGTCTGTGGCATTTTTCAGCATACAGAAGTTGTTATTGTTATTTGTTTGTTTGTTTATGTAGTTAGGACTGTTGTTCTTTTCCTGCTGTCTTCTGGTTTTAGTGTCATGCTCAAAAAGGACCTATTTTTTTTCTAGCACTTTTATCGTTTTAATTTTTATTTTTAGACCTTTAATCCATTTCGGATTTATTTCAGGTATGGAACCAGAAAATGGGCACAGGAACCAAATTTAAATTTTCTCTGAAATTCACAACCTATCCCTAACACTGTTTCTGTAATAAATCATCCTTTTCTCACTGATGTGAAATGCTATTTTTGTCATATATTTAATTATCATATACACAAATTTTTTTTCTAGACTCCCTGTTGTACATATTCCCCTGGTCTAATTGCCTATTCCTATAAATGTGCCATGCTGTTTTCATGGTTGTTGCTTTATAACACATTTGATAGCTAGTATAATATACATAATATTATATGCTTATATTTCAAATTTTTATTTTGGCTAATTTTATCCTTCTAGTTAAACTTTATTATCAAATTGTTAAGTTAAAAATAAAAACTGCAATGAGAAAACTGATTAGAAATGTTTCAGTTGTATATATTAAGTTGGGAAAGGTGGTCCAAGATCCTGAAAGACAAAACTATCCATGGATGCCCACAAATATTCTGGATGCCGTGAACAGAATTCAGTGTGCTCAGGGCCAGTCTAGGAATGATCCAGCCCCACACTCATATCTTACTTCACTCAGCCTCCTCTGCATTCAACTCCTGTTCTCTCTTCCCATTGGGTTCTGTCTTTGTACATTTGGGCTGCTACAGCAAAATACCTTAGACTGAGTAATTTGTAAACAACAGAAATTTATTGCTTACAGTGCTGGAGGCTGGGAAGTTCACAATTAAGGCATCAGCAGATGCAGTGCCTGGTGGGGGCCCATTCTTCATAGATGGCACCTCTTGCTACATCCTTACACAGCAGAAGGGGCAAACAGGCTCCACCTCTTCTATTTATTTTTATTTTATTTTATTTTATTTTTGAGGCAGAGTTTCACTCTTGTCACCCAGGCTGGAGTGCAATGGCATGATCTCAGCTCACTGCAACCTATGCCTCATGGGTTCAAGTGATTCTTTTGCCTCAGCCTCCCGAGTAGCTGGGATGACAGGCACCCGCCACCATGCCTGGCTAATTTTTGTATTTTTTAGTAGAAACAGGGTTTTTTCATGTTGGCCAGACTGGTCTCGAACTCCTGACCACCCACCTCAGCCTTCCAAAGTGCTGGGATGACAGACATGAACCACCACCCCCAGCCACTCCACCTCGTTTATAAGGGACTAACCCCATTCATGCTGCCCTCATAACCTAATCACCTCCCAAAGGCCCTGCCTCTTAATACCATCACCTCAGGGGTTAGGTTTCAACATATACATTTTGGTGAGACACAAACATTCAGACCATAACACGCTCTAATTCTAATTCCTACTTGCCTATGAGTTATGTGTCTCTAGCCTTCAAATCATCTCCTCCTCCCCCAGAATGGCATGGCTGGTCTTCTCTTTTTTGGCCATTGTGTAATCCACCCCCTCATACCGGTGAGACCTGATGCTTCCAGGCTGGTTCTACCCACGGAAGCTGGCCAGTAGGATCAGGATTAGACAATATCTTCGATGCCATAATAACAGAAGGAAATTTCAAAATTTTCTAGCTTAAACTCCTTCCTTTGACTTCATTCCGTAACACAAAGATGACCATGGGGCTCAGAAAAATAAAGTCATAGAATAACTGATGGGATAGGAAAGGTATTTTGAATTTTTTGGCAGTAGTGACAGGTGACACCTTTCTCTAGTGTCCACCTTCCTGGTCCCCTGCAGAGAAGTGGAAAGGAAATAGTCTAGGACAATGCTGTCCAACACATCATTCCACCAGTTCCAGAAAGAGTCTGTCTTCATAGAGACATGAAGTTTCTCCTAGCCAAACTGAACTTCCTACCATTTCCTGCTATTAGTGTCCTACAGGTGTTTGACAGGCCCAGGACTAGGGTGAGGCAAGAGCTGAATCTGCACTCACATAACCCGAGTCTGATGGACTCGCTACACTTGTTCCTAGGTGTCTCACTTGCCTCACCCTAGTCCTACCCCTGGAGTTGGGTTGGGTGTCACGAAAGCTGTGCTCCCCTCCCCAGATCCCCTCTTCACCTGTTCCAGCTCTGGGGACTAAGCTCACAGCTACATCCCTCATTGAGAATTACTCTGGCCACAAGGAACTGCCCTGTCCAATATTATGCCCCTTCCAGGGGAGACAGATTATGATCAAGGACTGGCTGAGGCAGGGATGCAAACACCTACTTTTTTTTGTTTTGTTTTGTATCACTTTAGAAGAACTCTAAATAGCCATTCCCCCTCCAGAGCTCCAGAGCCTCAGCTCCCACAATGAATCAAGAAGTATGATGCTTGGTGGGTTTCATCAGGTTCTGGAGGTGCCATAGTCCACACTACGGAATACTACTCTAACCCTGCAGGTAACAAAGAAGGCTGCCAGCACTGAAAGCGACCCAGAGCAGGAAAGGGCTCTGCAGCAGGTTCAGGCTGTGATCAGAAAGCCCTGCCTCCTGCACTGTATGACTCGGCAGACTCTGTGGTACTAAAGGCTCTGTGTTTTTTGTGGAGGAAGAAACACCACATCGAGTTTCTGGTGAGCCCCGATAAGAAATAATATTATAGATGCCTAGAGTTCTGAAGCAGGGCATGCCCTCTGCAAGAAAAACTACACACCCATTGAAAAGTAGCTCCCAGGCCAGGCACGGTGGCTCACGCCTATAATCCCAGCACTTTGGGAGGCCGAGTCTGGCGGATCACCTGAAGTCAGGAGTTCAAGACCAGCCTGGCCAACATGGTGAAACCCCGTCTCTATTAAAAATACAAAAATTAGCTTGCCATGGTGGCAGGTGCCTGTAATCCCAGCTACCTGGGAGGCTGAGGCAGAAGAATCATCTGAGCCCAGGAGGCAGAGCTTGCAGCAAGATCTCGCCATTGCACTCAACCCTGGACAACAGAGTAAGGAGAAAGAAAGAGAGAGAGAAAGAAAAAGAAAGAAAGAAAGAGAGAGAGAGAAAGAAAAGAAAGAGAAAGAAAGAAAGA
>NW_012117043.1:6144739-6151315 GCF_000951035.1 Colobus angolensis palliatus | reverse complement strand
AGAGAGAAAGGAAGAAAGAAAGACAGGAAGGAAGAAAAGAGCCACTCGTCTAAGGGTCGTCTGTCAGAGACACTGCCCACCCAGATCCCTTTTCAGGGCCCACACACCCATCCCCTAGCTACTGAGAATCGGGGCTGCTGATGGCTCAGAGGTTCATCCCTCATTGGGAAATGCATGACCCAAGGCACATCCCCTCCTAGGGGACAGCCTTAGTCAATGACTGGTTGATGGGGGATGCAAAGGCCCAGCTCTCCCACAGTAGGACAACTCTGGAGGGCCATCCCAGCTCCAGAGCTCCCTGTAGAATTAACTGAGGTCTCCATGGCCAGCACATTGTGGGGCAGCTTCTCCCTCTGCCCTGTCCTGCCTCCCTTGCCCACTTATAAGTACATCTCCCAAGAACACTCCTAATTAATGTTCTGCATGAAGCTCTCTATCTCAGAGTCTGTTTCCAGGGAGCCCAACCTCAGGCATCTCCCAAACTCAGGCTGAGATACTGGGAAACACAAATGATACTGACTCAGTCCCCTGACTCAAGGGACCCAAACAGTTACACAGTGGTCTGCCAATCAACAGTTGAGCCTTTGACTGGTCTTCAGATTGGTTGTTTCCGACCTGTACCCTCTCACTGGGATTCAAGGAAATTGCCCAAAAGAAAAAGAATCCAGCCTATACCACACTTCAATGGTCATGTCCATTCATGTGCCCTCCTTCCCCGCTTGAAACCAAATAACTGAAAAAACTTTAAATAGTAATAGCGAAGCCTTCAGCAAGACAAGGACAAACCAGGGACCTCTGCTAGGAAACATGACTAAGCTTGTCCTTCCGAATGAAACAGGAAGGGCTATTAGCACTGATGAGGTCCACAGGGAATTCAGTGTTATACAGGAATCGTTTTTGTAAATGACAGAGAAAAATGTAGAAAACAGGCTGATTGATTGACAGACAACCCAATTTTTAATCTGCACATCTTTAATAAATTCTGTAATACAGGATTATCACTCTTATCTCGCCTGGATCTCTACCCTTCACGAGGAGATGGCCTTGATTTTAGAGGCCAGAGTAAGAGCCTTCTTTGTCAACAGGCTCACTGTCAATGTCCAAGTTCAGCGGCCCTGAGTCAGTCCTCAGGAACCAAATTTCATCAACTTTTTATGGTAAGAGAGTTTTTCTGACTAGTTACACATAGGCAATCACTCTCTTTACATAAAACTTTCCTGGATTTGAAGTGCAAGCAAAATGCAAATGCCACTTTCATCTGGATGCAATAATGCTTCTCCAAGAAACTAAAGTCACAGTGGCAAGTTTCATGTTGGCAGAATGCCGAATTCTTAACATCCAGAATCTCTTTTGACTCCTTACAACTCCGAGAAGCAGGGGCAATGCTCTTATTATCCCCATATTGCAGATAACCAAACTGAAGCTCTCAGAAGTTAAATAACTTGCCCAAGATTCCAAAATGTGTCAGAGCTGGACCCCAACCTGGTGTGTCTGATGTAGAGCCTGTGTTCTTAAACTATGACGTTATACTCCAATATCCTAAGTATTTTTGTCCATGTCATCTATACATCATAACATCACATCCGCTTACGTTTCATACTTCAACACTTACATATCAAATTGAATATTTTCTACAATGATTTAAAATTTTCAGGTTGTAGTTCCTCCCCGCTTTTTGGGGAATGGGAGTATGGTATATTGTCTATTGTACTTTCTCAAGATTTTTTAGTCAATTTATTTAAAGGTATTTCTTCCATATTAATAATAAAATGCAAATTCTAATTTTTTTTTATTTTTTTGAGATGGAGTCTAACTTTGTCGCCCAGGCTGGAGTGCAGTGATCTTGGCTCACTGCAACCTCCACCTCCCAGGTTCAAGCGATTCTCCTGCCTCAGCTTCCCAAGTAGCTGGGAACAGGGTTTCACCATGTTGCCCAGACTGGTCTCAAACTCCTGACTTCAAGTGATCCGCCCCCCTTGGCCTCCCAAAGTGCTGGGATTACAGGCGTGAGACACCAAACCCAGCTTCAAATTCTAATTTTTTAAAGAGTCACAAGTAAAAGCCAAAAGGAAGTTCTATGTTTGACCTTCTTTGTTAAAAATAAACATATTGAGGACAGGACAATGTCTTCTGTAGTTTGCCTAATACTGAGCCAAGTGAGATTTTCATATTAAATTTTGCTGTCCAGTCTGGGCACGGAGGCTCACGCCTGTAATCTCAGCACTTTGGGAGGCCGAGGTGGGTAGATCACTTGAAGTCAGGAGTTCGAGACAAGCCTGGCCAACATGGTAAAACACTGTCTCTATTAAAAATACAAAAATCAGCTGGGCGTGGTAGTGGGCATCTGTAATCCCAGCTACTCAGGAGGCTAAGGTAGGAGAATCGTTTGAACCCAGGAGGCAGAGGTTGCAGTGAGCCAAGATCATGTCACAGCACTCCAGTCTGAGCGACAGAGTGAGATTCTGTCTCAAAAATAAATAAAAATAAATAAATAAATAAATACATTTTCTGTCCAGAATTTTATTCTGCCTTGAGGAGGTAGAGTGGGAGGTAAGAACAAGATTGTTAGTGACATATTTCTCCCATAATAAATTTAAAATTTTTTTTTGTTCTCTGAAGATATCTTCAAGTTTATGTTTCATTTATTTAAACATAATAAGCAAAAAAAGTCACCTATTGTCTGTAGTTCGATAATTTCAATAGCTTACATCTTTATAGATCTGCTTCTATTCTATCTGGTTTCCTTGTGTACCTGGTTATCTTTGACCATATTCTAGTATTTTAAACATTATGTATAGGAATAACATGAGGCCTCTGGGTGTAGATATACCCAGAGATGATCTGCTTCTGTAATGTGTTGGGGTCATACCAGTCTGGGACCACCTTAAGCCAAATCCAAGGCCTGAGATTTCCTGGACCTGGACAATCTGAATAATTGGAACCTGAGTTATGATTCTTCAAGAGGGCTGCTCCACTTCTAGCCACCCTCCCCCTCAGGATATACCCTGGGAAGTCCCAGCGTACTGTAGGAGGGCCGCCTCTCCTTGGCTGGCTCCTGGCTTCCATTTCCAGCCAGGTTGCAGCCCATCTTGGGAAGTTCCCCACAGAGGACCAGCAAATACCTGCTGGGCAAAAACAGCTGCCGGGCAAAAACACCTTCACCTCTCTGGTTCCTATTCTCTCTTCCCTCTCTCTTCCCTGTTGCCCTAGTCATTTCTTTCTTTCTTTTTTTTTTTTTTTGAGACGGAGTCTCCCTCTGTCGCCCAGGCTGGAGTGCAGTGGTGCGATCTCGGCTCACTGCAAGCTCCGTCTCCCAGGTTCATGCCATTCTCCTGCCTCAGCCTCCCGAGTAGCTGGGACTACAGGTGCCCGCCATCACGCCCAGCTAATTTTTTTTTTTTTTTAATTTTTAGTAGAGATGGGGTTTCGCCATGTTAGCCAGGATGGTCTCAATCCCCTGACCTCATGATCTGCCTGCCTCGGCCTCCCAAAGTGCTGGGATTATAGGCGTGAGCCACCGCGCCCCGCCTGACTTAGTCATTTCTATCTTGTCAGCAATTTCATGCTACTGAAGATTTCTAAAAGATAGTTTATGTAGCTTTGTTATTTGTCTTCAGTGGGAGAGCTGGTCCACATAGTTTAGCCTACCATTGCTAGGAAGTCTCACCCTATAGGCTTCTCAAGAAATAACCAACTCAGGCCAAACTGGGGACCCTACTAATAGGTGTTAAGAAAGACCTAAAGTCGATGTATGTGTTTTAAAACAAAATAATTGATTTTTCACAAACACATCTTTCTGCTTACTGAGGCCTATAGTTCCAGAAGCACTGGTTTAGGGTCTTCAAAGGAAGGGGGGCATTGGGGGTGGGAAGGGAAGTGCATACGAATCACCCACAGCCTCAGGTGCACCGGCACTGCTACTGAGCAGTTGTACAACCTTGGCCAATAAGGCCAGCTCTTGGCTGGTTTTCTCATCTGGAAAATGGGAATAATAAAAATCATAGGCCAGGCACGGTGGCTCACAACCTGTAATCCCAGGACTTTAGAGGCCAAGGTGGGCAGATCACCTGAGGTCAGGAGTTCAAGACCAGCCTGGCCAACGTGGTGAAACCCTGTCTCTACTAAAAATACAAAATACAAAAATTAGCCAGGTGTGGTGGCAGGCGCCTGTAATCCCAGCTACTCAGGAGGCTAAGGCAGGAGAATCGCTTGAACCTGGGAGGCAGAGGTTGCAGTGAGCCAAAAATCGCACCACCGCACTCCAGTCTGGGCAACAGAGAGAGACTCTGTTTCAAAAAAAAAAAAAAAAAATCATGATGCCTGTCTCACAATGTTGTCATGTGGATTGAATGAAATTAAATGATACATGCAAAGCCTTTAGCTCAATGTTCAGCACAACAACACCTGTTAAGTGTTGGAAAAACATGTATTATTATTATCCCTAAGGTGCTGATGGCCTGAGACACATATTCACCAGACCATCCCCTCTCCCCGCAGATGCTCGCAGTCTTAGTTCAGTAGTTGGAAACCACTGCCTTAGTTAATGGTGATTTGAATAAATCACTGGATTCCAATGGTCCAGTTGCTAAAGACATTATTCTGAAGGCCTGAAAGGCAGGTCTCCTGAGTTTTATCTCCCTTAACTCATTCTGTGACCTACAAATTGAAAGGAGGACAATAATTCAGATGGGGAAAGGGCCTGGAGATCCCCCTGGATAAAAGGTCTCCCTGCAGCCACGTGGCAAGTTGTGCTGTTATGATAAAGCGGAATGCTGTTTGAAAATAATCAAAAATTCCCTCAGGAAGCCCAATTATATTTTTACATCAAGAATCAAAATGCTGGTGCTGCAGACTTCAGCCTATCATTCACAAACCTTTTATCCTGTAATTAAGCCAGATCTGCTGCTGGGCTAATTCTTCCCTGAATGACACCACCCTTTGAGCCAGCCCGTATGTCGGTAGAAGACTTCACTCTGATGATCTATTACACCAATACATCACCGCGGTGAGCTGCCTCCTTAATGATTTATCCATAACACATCATCAGAGTGAGGCACACTCATAATATATTGCTCAATAAGTCTGCAGTGGCCAAGGGAGAAAGCCACGAACAGTGGCCGAGTCTGTGCCCTTACACGGCTGGTGTCAGAGCACAGGACCCACGCTGGGCTCTCCCCTCCTAAACAAATGTTTATATAGGTGGGAGGGCTCTCATGCCAATAGGCTTTTAAAACGTGAAGAACCATGACCTTCAGAAAGCACCATAAATCCAGAGCAGAAAGGCCCCTCAGTGTGTAGTGAGGCTTACTCTTCTAAGCCTGTCATTTCTAAGCATTTTAAGCTCCTACTCAGTAGAAGGCCAGGACCACTGCGACGCACACCCCCAGAGGGTGCCATTCACATTGTAGTCTGCAAATGGTGCCCCCTGGATTTGTGCAATGTGAGGCCTGAGTCACCCCACATGGCAGCCCTGTAGGAAGACCTATGGTTAAAAGCATAGACTCTGGCATCGTTCTGCCTTGTTTGAATCAAAATTCCTGGAATAACAGTCCTATTTCATGGAGTTGCTGTGAGATTAAATAAGGTAATGTTTGTACTTATCATGTAATAAACACGCAGCAAATGTTAGCCTCTTCTAATAGCTACCTTCACAATGCTGAGTGCCAGGAAGCCTTTAGGTCCAGGCCTAGGGTAGCAGGCTGCCCCTAGAGATTGTGTTCTTCATTCTGGGGGATGCTGTCTAATTTTTATGTATTTATATGCTGCTTCATTCAAAAGAAAGAAGGGGGAGAGTGGATAAAAAGGTGCTTATGGGGCCAGGTGTGATGGCTCACACCTGTAATCCCAGCACTTTGGGAGGCTGAGGCGGGCAAATCACGAGGTCAGGAGATCAAGACCATCCTGGCCAACATGGTAAAACCCCGTCTCTTCTAAAAATGCAAAAATTAGCTGGGCATGCTTGCACATGCCTGTAATCCCAGCTACTTGGGAGGCTGAGGCAGGAGAATCGCTTGACCCTGGGAGTCAGAGGTTGCAGTGAGCCGATATCCCGCCACTGCACTCCAGCCTGGCGTCAGAGCGAGACTCCATCTCAAAAAAAAAAAAAAAAAAAAAGGTGCTTATGGAAATATATAATAGGATTGATATAAAGAAATGGGAACATCTGGGAAAAGGGGGAGAAAGATCAAATAAAGTTTAAGCAAAAGTAATGTACAAAAACAATGCCAAGAATCAGTAAGAGTGGGGTCACGGGCACACCCATTCCCTCCAGTGGGAGCAAGTCAGTGCAACCACTCTGGAGCGCAACTTGGCATCACCCAGAAAGGGAAAGATGAGCCCTACCGCCCAGCAATTTCACTCCCAATGGCATGCCCTGGCTCACAGGGACTCTTCCCTGCACACATGTACAAAGAAACAGGGATAATCGTGTTCCCTGCAACATCCTAGAGACAGCAAAAATAAAAATAAAAATAAACAACTTAAACCTCCACCAGGCCGGGCACAGTGGCTCAAGCCTGTAATCCCAGCTACTCGGGAGGCTGAGGCAGGAGAATCGCTTGAACCTGGGAGGCAGAG
>NW_012117043.1:6139380-6143778 GCF_000951035.1 Colobus angolensis palliatus | reverse complement strand
GCCACCTCTCCCGGCTAGTTTTTTGTATTTTTTAGTAGAGATGGGGTTTCACCGTGTTAGCTAGGATGGTCTCGATCTCCTGACCTCGTGATCCACCTGTCTCGGCGTCCCAATGAATTAAGTTTATTAATGTGGTCTTAAAACATCTTCCTGTTCAGTCTGACATGTCTGAATCCCTTTCGGACTCAGTGTCACTGATGTCTGTGCTTTTCTACATATCTTCCTCTTCTGTTCCATGAAGGACATTAGTGATATGGCATTTCTTAAAAGAATGTTCCATTGGTGCTTATGAGACCAAGTCTTACACTACATACCAGGAATATTTTAAATGCTTTTCACCTATTGAATCATTTATTTTCACCTCTGTTAGATAGGTGGTATCATCAGCCCCATTTCACAGATGAAGAAACAGAGACAAGAAGAGGAGGTTAAGTCATGTGCCCAAGTCACAGAACTAGTAAGTGGCAGGGTTGGGGTTTGAACCAAGGCAGCCTGGCCCCAGAGCCGTACTCTTAAACCCTAGGGATTCATACATCTAGTCTTAGAATAGATTATTATACAGCAGTGAAAATGAATTAACTAGAGTTATATGTGGCAAAACAGGTGAGTTTCAAAAGAAAACTCTTGAGTAAAAAGATCAAATTACAGAGGGATACAGGCAGTATAAAGCCACTTTTATAATATTTTTAAATGTGTAAAACAATACTGTATGTTTGTTATAGATACATATGTTTGTAGAAAAAAAAATCATTATTTTTTAAATGGGAAAAGTCCAGGAAAATATCCACCACAAGAGTAGGGACAAAGAAGAAAGAGATCAGGAATGGATACGAGAGGCTCATGTCTTAACCTGGGTGATGGGTACGTGGAGATTTGTTGTGTAGCCTCTGCAATTTTTGAATGCCTGAAGTATTTCATAATAATCAAAAACAGTGCCATCTCCTATTCCAGAGCTGCATGTAACTGTAAATTAAGCTCTGAATTTCCCCACAGCCAAAGCTAAGAGGGAAACTAAGACGCCAAATTTGCCAAGACCACAGAAGCAAACCACCCCAGTTGTTCAAAAGCAGCACAGTTTTTGTATTTCTTAAGCTAAAACGTGAAAGATATTTTTCCCATGGGCCTTCATAGAGGAAAAAATGGGCAATAACATTCCTACAGAAAAAAACAAAAGTCTGCCTCATACAACCATTTCCTAGCATCCCTCGATGCATTGTAATGGCTTAATGCCAAAGCAGCGTTCAGAAGAAGCGGCTCAGCCGGGCGAGGTGGCTCACACCTGTAATCCCAGCACTTTGGGAGGTCAAGGCAGGATCACTTGAGCCCAGGAGTTCAAGACCAGGCTGGGCAACAAAGAAAGACCCTATCTATACAAAAAAAAATTGAAAAATGAGACAGGGTCTCATACACCTGTAGTCCCAGCTATTCAGGAGGCTGAGGCAGGAGGATTACTTGAGCCTGGGAAGTTGAGGCTACAGTGAGCTTTGATCATGCCCCTGCACTCAAGCCTGGGTGACAGAGCGAGACCCTGTTTCCAAAAGAAAAAATAAAAATAATTAAATTTTAAAAAAGAAGAAGCTGCTCTATAAGGGGAACGGTCTTTATTGTCAGCTTCTGGGACATATCCAGAGAGAACAGACCTGCGTGAGAAAGAGGGAAGCGGGCCGACTTGGCCACGGCAGCCTGGGGACTGACACAGCCTTAACTCTGGGAAGGACCCTCCTTCAGACTCCTGCTCAGGGGCCTGGGACCTGTAGCTGCAGACAAGTCATCAGGAAATCCGACAGGCCTGGGATCTGAAAGCATTCACCCTTTGTTTAGTTCTTCTCGTGATCACTCAGACTTCTTGGACCCTGAGTCCATCCAGCTGTCTGTTGAAACCGTTGGCTCTTACCTTCATCTTACAAAGGAGGGAGCCAGCTAGGCGCGGTGGCTCACACCTATAATCCCAGCACTTTGGGAGGCCAAGGCGGGCAGATCACTTGAGGTCGGGAGTTCGAGACCAGCCTGACCAACCAGTCTCTACTAAATATACAAAATTAGCCAGGCCTCGTGGTACCTGCCTATTATCCCAGCTACCTGGGAGGCTGAGGCAGGAGCATCACTTGAACCCAGGAGGTGGAGGTTCCAGTGAGCCAGGATCGTGCCGTTGCACTCCAGCCTGGGCAACAAGAGTGAAACTCTGTCTCAAAAAAAAAAAAAAAAAAAAAAAAGCTGATTATTTAGAGATGTAAAGGTACCCACCAGACGCACTAAAAACAGAAATGGTTAAAACTAGTTGGCCCCAAGAACAGGCCTGGGGTCGGAGGGGTGTAGAGCCTGTTCAGAAAATTGTGGGGAAATTTGAAAATGGACTGAGTATGAGGAAATCTTCAAAAACTGGCTGTTAAATACCATGTTGTTGAGTTTGATAATGGTATTGTATTGATACAAGAAAGGGTCTTATTTTTCAGAGAAGTAGGCTGAAGCCTTGGGTGAGAGAGGTTTTGCGGGAACTTGCTTTAAAATACCTTAGAAAAGCTAGAAGCTATCGCTCATGCCTATAATCCCAGCACTTTGGGAAGCCAAACTGGAGGGATTGCTTGAGTCCAGGAGTTTGAGACCAGCCTGAACAACCTGGTGAGATCCTGTCTCTACAAAAAAGTCAAAAAATGAGGCGGGCGGATCCCTTGAGCCCAGGAGGTTGAGGCTGCAATGAGCCATGATTGCACCACTTGTACTCCCGCCTGAGTGATAGAGCAAAACCCTGACTCTAAAAATCAAACAAAAAATAACAACAAAAAACACTTTAGAAAAAATATAGATGAGCAAAAATAGCAAAATATTAATAATGGCTTAGTCTACATGATAAACATATGGAGGATCTTTATACGATTCTTTTTTTTTTTTTTTTTTGAGATGGAGTCTTGCTCTGTCGCCCAGGCTGGAGTGCAGAGGTGCAATCTCAGCTTACTGCAACCTCCACCTCCCAGGTTCAAGCAATTCTCTTGTCTCAGCCTCCCGAGTAGGTGGGATTACAGGTGCACGCTGCCATGCCTGGCTAACTTTTTGTATTTTAGTAGAGACGGGGTTTCACCATATTGCCCAGGCTGGTCTCGAACTCCTGAGCTCAGGCAGTCCACCTCGGCCTCCCAAAGTGCTGGGATTACAGGTGTGAGCCACCACACCCAGCCAATTCTCTCTACTTTTAGGAATGCTTCCATAATCAGATTGAAAAAGTGGGCTTGTTTTGTTTTGTTTTGTTTGAGACAGGGTCTTGCTCTGTCCCTCAGCCTGGGGTGCAGTGGCATGATCATAGATCGAGGTTTCAGTGCAACCTCAAACTCCTGGGCTCAGGGGATCCTCCCACTTCAGCCTCTGGAGTATCTGGGACTACAGGCACACACTACCACGCAGGCCTGGCTAATTTTTTAAAAATTTTTTTGTAGAAATGGGGTCTCACTATGATGGCCAGGCTAGTCCTGAACTCCTGGCTTCAAGTGATCTGCCTACCTTGGTATCCCAAAGTGTTGGGATTACAGGCGTGAGCCACCGTGTCCAGTCTGAAAAGATTTTAAATAAGTATTTAATAAATCTTGGAAGGTGCTGATTCTGCTCATCTTGGCGCTCCGCTTAGACCTATGGACCCAAAGAACAGGACTTCAGGGATCCTATAGCTGAACCCCTCATCTTACCAATGGCTAAAAAGGTTTGAAGACTTACCAAAGTCATATAGCCAACAAGTGGATGAGCTGGGGCCAGGCTGGGGTCTCCAGGAGCCTTACCCAGTGTCCTGTCTACGGTCTCATGTCTGCCTCATTTTTGGACAAAAGGAGCTATTTTAAAATGTCAGTAAGCAACCGGGGTAAGCTCAGTTCTTTTTTTCTTAAGGCAGACATTGCCCATGGGTCACTGGGATCTCATACGTAAAAAACAAACCCTGACTATACCCTGAAAGTTTTATTCTCTTCAACATAACAGTGAGGTGTATTCAAGACCTTTAGATCTTAGAGGCACTCCTTTGGGGGTTGGCAAACCATGTGTCAGTCGAGCAATAAACATCTGTCATCTAGAGCTCATTAATATTAATTACGAGTGGCCAGTGGCTCAGGGGACCTCAGTCCTGCAAATGAGATTTTCCTAAATTTGACCTTCTTAGACTTTACAGGTGTTTAAAGTAGTTCTTTTAAGAAGCCAGTCTATGGCCAGGTACAGCGGCTCACACCTGTAATCCCAGCACTTTGGGAGGCCAAGGAGGGTGGATCACTTGAGGTCAGGAGTTCGAGACCAGCCTGGCCAACACGGTGAAACCCGATCTCTACTAAAAATACAAAAATTAGCCAGGTGTGGTGGCAGGCGCCTGTAATCCCAGCTACTCAGGAGGCTAAGGCAGGAGAATCGCTTGAACCTGGGAGGCAG
>NW_012117043.1:6124770-6139330 GCF_000951035.1 Colobus angolensis palliatus | reverse complement strand
AGGCCAAGGAGGGTGGATCACTTGAGGTCAGGAGTTCGAGACCAGCCTGGCCAACACGGTGAAACCCGATCTCTACTAAAAATACAAAAATTAGTTGGGTGTGGTGGCACATGCCTGTAGTCCCAGCTACTCGGAAGGCTGAGGCAGGAGAATCACTTGAGCCCAGGAGGCGGAGGTTGCAGTGAGCCAAGATCACACCACTGCACACCAGCCTGGGGGCAGTGGCTCATGCCTGTAATCCCAGCACTTTAGGAGACCGAGGCTGATGGATCACCTGAGGTCGGGAGTTCGAGACCAGCCTGACCAATATGGTGAAACCCCATCTCTACTAAAAATACAAAAATTAGCTGGTGTGGTGGTGGATGCCTGTAATCCCAGCTACTAGGGAGGCTGAGGCTGGAGAATCACTTGAATCCAGGAGGCAGAGGTTGCAGTGACTGGAGATCGCACCACTGCACTCCATCCTGGGTGACAAGATTGAAACTCCATTTAAAAAAATAAAAATAAAAATTTAAATTAAAAAAAAAGCCAGTCTAGGCCCATTTCAATAACCAAAAGGGAAGAAATAAACAGTCCCAAGTATCAGAGGTTAGGTTGCCCAATAAGCCAGGAGGGGCCTGGTCAGAATGCTACAGGACTGTGGGACATTCTAGTGCCTTCTGTCTGCCTGGAGCTTGTGTTGCCAGACCCTCCTCCTTACCTGGCCAATCTCCCACAGCCCTTTTGTCTTCTCTCACATACAAAAGTAGGAAAGTTGGGGATGGGGCAAAGTTGCCAAAGACAAGCTTTACCTCTTATATTTAAATTGGAATTTTTCTGGGATTAAGCCCACTACCTCTTGTTCTAACCTTGGGGGCCCTAGGAGAGTGGATAGGCAGAGAAACCAGATGTGGCTCAGGCACACTCACCAAGGTGACCTGGATCCCGGGCACTGAGCCTTCCCTTTTCCCATCTGAAATGGAGCCCCTGCCCATGTTATGGGAGTCAGCCTGTGGCTGCTGGCAGTAGTGGCAAAGCCAGCCTATTGTCCCTGACGTCACACTCAAGGGGGCTGGAAGCCTTGAGGAGCCAGTCAAGTGACAGCTATACCAGCCTGGTTCTCAGCGGGAAGCCAGACCTGAGAAGGCAATGGGCTCCAGGAGGGCAGAGGAGGTCACCTGAGCTGCAGAGAAGGGGCAGGGCCATTTCACCCCACTGGGCGGGAGCCAGTGGGGGCTGATGATAAAGCTCAGGACCTCCTCGTATGCACTGAGTATTCCAGAAATAACCCTGAGCATGCCTAGGGTTTCCACTGAACACCTGGGAGAGGAGAGGCTTTGCAGAACAATCCTGCATTTCCTGCAGAATTTTCTAGGAGGCAGAGCCTAGAAAGCTGAACTTTTCCACTAGTTGTCCCTCACCCTGCCACACTCCCCCTCTGGAGGCCCTCATCTTGGAATCTACACTGCTTCTGGGTTGAAGGCCAGTAGCATCACCACCCGCCCCACAGCCATGTTCTTCTTTTCTGAATTGTTATTTTGTGTAACAGTAGAAGGCTTGAGAGTTTACAAAGTTCTGCACGGCCAGCATCTTGTTTGGGTTTTGCACCCCAAAACATACTTGATGCTAATATTATTTTCCCCGTGTCAAAAACAGGGAAATCACTCATTTGTTCACTTGACAAATGTACTTCCACAAATCTATTAGGTTCCAGATTCTCTCCTGGGGCTGGATGTGGCTCAAAATGGTCAAGTGATTCCTCTAAAGCCATGGCCACAAAGGAGTGCCAGCGTCAGGATTTGGACCCAGTCCTTTTGACTGAGAGAGGAAAGAGGTCAGAGCCCTTTCCCTGTAACCCACCTGGGTGGCACCCTTAGCTCTGTGCTCCTCTGGCCTCACAACCCAGGTAATCCAAGGCAGAGGGGCTCACCATACACCTGCAGACCACCAGAGCAAAATAGAGTGGGAGCATATGAGACAGTAGGAAGGGCAGGAAGGTCACAGATAGATCTTTCTGGTCCTCCAGGCCTCACCCCCACCCTGCCCATCATTTCTGTCCTGACACCCACTGCCTTCCCGTGCCCTTCATAGGGAGAAGCTCCAGAAAGAGTTTCAGAAACTCCTCCCTAATTGCTGACTAGCCCCACATCCCCAAAACAACATCTCTGACGTTGGACCCATTTTCCCTGGCCGGGCCTCTAGGTAATGACCCTCTGGCTTTCCTCCATAATCTGGGGCAAAGAGGGTGGAGGAAGAAAGCAGAAAAGTGTGCTGAAAGGAAGGCGGTGGGGGGGAGTGCAGAGGGGCAGCAAGGAGGCAGAAAAGGGCCGGGCATGGTGGCTCATGCCTGTAATCCCAGCACTTTGGGAGGCCAAGGTGGGAGAGTCACTTGAGGCCAGGAATTTGAGACCAGCCTGAGCGACACAGGATAGAGACCCTATCTCTACAAAAAAAATTAAAAATTAAAAACTAGCTTGGCATAGTGGCATGCATCTGTAGCCCTGGCTACTTGGGAGGCTGAGGCAGGAGGACCGCTTGAGCCCAGGAGGTTGAGGCTGAAGTGAGCTATGATTGCACCACTGCACCCCAGGCTGAGTGACAGAGCGAGACTTTGTCCCTATTTGTTAAAAAAAGGAAGCAGGAAAGAAGAAACAGAACGAGTGTCATTGAGTGTCATTTAAAATGCCGGTTTCCACACACATGCTTGCCCACGCACATACACAATCCAAGAAGTTACTAAATAAATGCACATTTTCCAGTGAAACCTACCAGCATGGGATAAGTTCCAAAAGTGGATAGTTCCCAAGATGTTCTCTAGTTTCCTCCTTTGTTGTTGTTGGTGGTGTTTTTTTAATTTGATTCATTTACTTGGTGTTAGAAGTTTGGAAGGAGATAAAGGACAGAGTAACTACTGGGGGTGAGGGACACAGAAAGCTGTGTTTAGACGAGTGGCTGGTGAAAGGGGACACAATACCCCTTCTTGTTTCTTCTCCATGTTAACCTAGCGCATGTTAATCCCTCCCCGCCCAAGACAGTGGCTGAAAGCCTTCTAGGCATTGACAGCCAAGACAGTACTCGCCAAGAACTTTGTTCACGTTCTCATTCAGTCCTCACAGCAACTCAGTGAGGTAGACGTTATTACCCTTGTTTTACAGATAAGGACACTGAGGTTCAGACTGTTTACTAACTCCCCTAATGTCACCAGACAAAGCAACAGATCAGGGTTTCAAATCCAGGTCTGTTCTCCAAGGCCTGGGTTTTTTCCGCTGCTCCGCCTCCCTGCCTGCACTGTTCTCTCTCCCGCTGTCCTCCACAGCAAATTCGCAGATGTGTCATTGACTGGAGAAGGTTAGGAAACACTGCTCTGGGCAGAGTCTCCAGGGGCTCAGCGTAGTAAGCTCCTTCCTCTCCAGCTCCTATTATGGTACAAACAGTGCCGCTGTCCCCGGCAGGCCTTTGTCATTTGTCCCGTGGCCTGTCCCCTCCATCTCTACCCCATCCCAATAGCACCCCAGGACCTCAGCTTCCTAAATTTCAGCCAGAACATCATTTTACAAGGACACTCGTCAACCTTGAAAGGCAAGGTACCCCGAGGCAAGGAAATGACATGACTGCAGTTGAACAGCATGAGAGTGCAGCGCCATCTAGTGGTGCTGAAACCGACAGGTCCCAGGTGGTGACATTTTCAAACAATCAATATCTCATTATTAACCATAATCACAACCTGATGTTTACTTTTGGAGAAATGTTCAGCAGCAAGGGCACATGCACTTTTCTGCATGTTTCAGAGACCTGCGATCCTAAATGCCACAATGACTATTCAACAGTGTCCTGCCCATGAGCAAACAGGAGAGATTGATTGTGTATCTTTTTCATCTAAGCTGCTCACCAAAAACAAAGCTCAGTTGAAGCCACTGACCTTTCACTAACTGCTGGAAGGAAAATGCTTGATAAATAATAAATAGACCACTATTGGATCTTGCTTAGAACTATCTTTTAATTAAAAGAACTGAGCAGCTAGAAGGTCAGGTGACTGACATTTATTTCAGTTGCAGTCCAGGAAAAGCGATAGTTGAGGGTAAAATGATACTTGAAATGTATTTTCGTTGTCAGCTAGTATTCCCCAGAAACCCCATCTGTAATCTGCATGGATGGAGGGTGGTGGTGGTGGTGGCTGGCAGTGGCAACATTTTGTAGGGAACGTAACACTTAACACTGCCTCCTCTGCCTTCCCCTAGGCAGAGAACCTGACACTGCCTCCTCTGCCTTCCCCCAGCAAACTTTTCTTTTTCGTGCTGCAGCAATAACCACTTGTCTGGTTCGGCATCACCACAGAAACTGCTTCAGTGCTGGGCTCATCCAATCCGAGACCCGCCGGCCACACTGAGCGCTACCCTAGGAGTGACATGAAAGCCATTTCCTGTCTTCCACAGGAGGGCAGGTGCCCTTCCTCTGCCAGCCAAGGTGACCTCGACCAAGTTGCTCACTGAACCTGCTCAGCCATCCCTCATCTTGCCCAGCATGGTCAAAGGTTCAGAACGCATGACTAACTTAGCTCGAGTCAGGCTCCCACCTTTCGGCTGTTCTGGAATTGAGCTCAGGAACAGAGACCAGGAAGAAAACAGCCTCGGCCTTCCCCATCCCCTCCTCCACTCACCTTTGCTTGCTCCTAGCTCCAGTCTTCTGGCTGAGGCTGTGCCAGTTTGCGTTGACTATCAGCACCACATCGTGTTCTCTGCCCTAACTCCCATGTACTCAGGAAAACTGCCAGCCCATTCTGAGTCAGGCTTGGTCGCAGATGAAAACTGAGGATGGATGAGGCCCAACTCTGGTGTGTGCCACGTCTGCATTCCCCGGAGCAGAGGCAGGCACCAGTGCCAGCCTCAGAGAAAATCTTACTGTCCCACTTGAGTGGCTTTGCTTAAAAAAAAAAATCTGCTGAAGGTTTTTAAGTGGCACACCATCATTTATTTGCAGAGAAAGGTATCACTTTAACAAAATCAGGAATCCTTCGGGGGCAGATTATTCTGTAATACCCCTTTCATTATCAGAGAACTCTCGATACAAAGTGTTCTACAAAACTACAAGAAGAATCGGGCTAGCCTTTTAAGGACACCATCAAAACTCAGGCCTATCCAATAAAAGCAAAGGCAGAGCTCTATAAAATTTGGTGAATCCGGGACCACATCAACAAGTCTGGACATATAAGTGATGGAAGATGTGAGACGTGAATTTCTCTTACTAGCTTTCTCATTCCTCCTATTCTATCACTTAAAGCATTTACCTGCCAGCCCCCCAACATCCTGGGTCTCTCTCCATTACCCTTGGAGAGCTCGTTTGTTCTCCTGGCTCCAAATCTTGCCCCTGTAGACACCTATCCCTTATCTCTGTCCACCACTTACATAGTACCATCACCTTCAACTTAGTTGGTTCAGAATTGAAGCTCTCTCCCCGGAGAGCACCAGTTCCACGTCACCAACTGGGTGTTAGTGATGCTGCTAAGTTTTCTAATCACTCAGGTTTGTGACCTTGGACTTGCTGCCTCCTTTTTGGTCCCTCTGACATGTCTCCTCTTTCCTCCTTCCCGGCCCACTCCTCCATCCCATTCTTTATATCACTCCTAGGCAAAACGTTCTCTGACCTGACACTGCTTTCACTACATTCTTTCCCTGCTCAAACCTCCCCATACCCAACTGGCTCCTCCAGGTAGTTGTCAAGGCCACCGTGATCTTATCTCATCCTATCTGTTCAAATGGGCTTTTCCACCACTGCTCAAGATAGTAATAAAACCACCTGCCACACATTACAAATGAGCTTTGCACTCAATATCTCAATTAATCCTCACAACGCTAACTGGAAGCCAAAAAGGCAAACAGTGTCCATATTTTACAGGCTGAAATACTGGGACAGGCACAGGGTCACACAGTAAAAACTGCCTGGAGTATCTAGATCTAGAACCCAAATCTTCTTTACTTATCTGGTGCAAACTTCGCTGTAACCTGGATATATGCCTTCCTCGCACCTTGGATTCAGCAAACCTGTAGGAGCGTCTGCTCCTGAAAGGCTGTTTAATGTTTCAATAGGTCAAAAGAATAAGAATTTCTGCCCTCCTGACTGGGCACGCTGGCTCACATCTGTAATCCCAGCACTTTGGGAGGCCAAGGCGAGCTGATCACGAGGTCAGGAGATCGAGACCGTGACCGTCTGGCTAACACTGTGAAACCCCGTCTCTACTAAAAATACAAAAAACTGGCCAGGCATGGTGGCGGGCACCTGTAGTCCCAGCTACTCAGGAGGCTGAGGCAGAAGAATGGCATGAACCCAGGAGGCAGAGCTTGCAGTGAGGCGAGATCGCGCCACTGCCCTCCAACCTGGGTGACAGAGCGAGACTCCGTCTCAAAAAAAAAAAAAAAGAGAGAATGTCTGCCCCCTTTTATACTACTTTTTTTTTTATTTTTATTTTTCGAGATGGCGTCTCCTCTGTTGCCCAGGCTGGGGTGCTGTAGCATGATCTCAGCTCACTGTAATCACCTCCTGGGTTCAAGCGATTCTCCTGCCTCAGCCTGCCACCACACCTGGCTAATTTTTGTATTTTTAGTAGAGACAGGGTTTCATCACGTTGCCCAGGCTGGTCTCAAACTCCTGACCTCAGGTGATCTGCCCATTTTGGCTTCCCAAAGTGCTGGGATTACAGGCGTGAGCCACCGTGCCCACCCTATACTCTTAACAGGTAGAGAATCATTACTACTTGAATGAAGGCCACAGTAAACGAGGCAGGAGTACAAACAGAAGACCAGGCAGACCAACAGCAGTGAAGCACCTTATAAACACAATCTGTAGGGGGTTCAGTAAGGGACTTGATATTATGTAGTTTCTGAGCACAGACGCCATTAGAAAAGGGCACGGAAGGTTCAATTCCTACAGACCATGGTGGAAGGGACGGTGTTCCTGGCCAAAGAAACTGCATGTACATGTCCATCCCACTGCCTTTCCAGGGTCTCATGCAGTATTCCTAGACAAATCCAGAACTGATTCCTTGCCCCTGAACCTCTACTGTACTTTTATATCAGAGTTTAAAAGGATTTCTGTTCATCTTGCTGTTTCACAAGTCACTCCTGTGGTCCCAACTCGATTTTAAGCTTTTGTTGCTGTTGTTTTTGTTTTTGAGACAGGGTCTTGCTCTGTCGCCCAAGCTGGAGTGCAGTGGCACGACCTCAGCTCAACTGCAGCCTCTGCCTCCTGGGTTCCAGCAATTCTCCCGCCTCAGCCTCCTGGGTAGCTGGTATTACAGGCACACGCCACCATGCCCAGCTAATTTTTTTGTATTTTTAGTAAAGATGGGGTTTCACTATGTTGGCCAGGCTGGTCTCGAACTCCTGACCTCAGGTGATCCGCCCACCTTGGCCTCCCAAAGTGCTGGGATTACGGGCATGAGCCACGGAGCCCGGCCTGATTTTAAGCTCTTTAAAGCCAAGAATGCAGTCATGCTTCCATTCTCTCCAAAACGTGATGGGGATCTGATGATGGCTTTTGCCCAAACTGTGGGAATAGTTCTGAGTTTCCAGAGTAAGCTTCACACCTTTCACCATGTTTTGATCACTAAGACTCAACCTAAAGAAGTCAATGCGTGACAGCTGCTTTTTCCCCATCCAGAAATTTGCTATACAGGGATGGTCTTTCCCTTCTGGTCCAGAGTCCCAGTCTGGTTTAACAAGATCAGAATGTGTAGGGAAACACATTCTCATACATTGCTATGAGAGTATAGTTAAGCACAATTTCTATGGACGAAGATTTGCAAACTCAAAATGACCTACTCCTTGATCCAGCAACCCGTAACTCTAGCAACCCATTTGCAACACAGTAAAACAAAGAACACTTTCTTCAGTCAGGCACTGATTAAATCACAGCGAATCTGAGATGTATTAACTAGAAAAGCAAGGTAAAGAACAGTATGCATAGTGTCCCATCCATGCCCAAAATATTTCTGGAAGAACACACAAGGAAATGGTGACAGTGGTGGCCTCAGAGAAGGGAAAAAGGGTGGCTGGTGAACAGGGGTGGGAGACTAGCTTTTTACTGTTAAGTTTTGAACCAAGTGCATGTATAATTTTTTTAAAGAATTATGCAACAAATAACTTCTTTAAAAGTCTTCAGCCCCAGTACAGTGGCTCAGGCCTGTAATCCCAGCACTTCGGGAGGCTGAGGCAGGAGGATCGCTTGAGGCCAGGAGTTTGAGACCAGGCCAGCCTGGGCAACACAGCAAGACTCCATCTCTACAAAAAAAAAAAAAAAAAGGTTAAAGAGCCAGGCCTGGTGGCACATGCCTGTAGTCCTAGCTATTCGGGAGGTGAGCCAGGATGGCTTCAGCCCAGGAGTTTAATACTGCAGAGGCATATGCGCCACTGCACCCAGCCTGGGTGACCCAGTGAGACCCCCATCTCCTAAAATTTTTTAAAAATGTAAGGCCAGGCATGGTGACTCACGCCTGTAATCCCAGCATTTTGGGAGGTTGAGGCGGGTAGATCACTTGAGGCCAGCAGTTTGAGATCAGCCTGGGCAACATGGTAAAATCCGTCTCTACTAAACATACAAAAATTAGCCAGGCTTCATGGCATATACCTGTAATCCCAGCTACTCGGGAGGCTGAGGCAGAAGAACTGCTCGAACTCGGGAGGCGGAGGTTGCAGTGAGCCAAGATGGCTCCACTGTACTCCAGCCTGGGAAACAGGTGATACTCCATCGCTAAAAAAAAAAAAAAAAATTAAAAATCTACAAGAGGAGGAAAACAAACAAAAATGGGATACCAACCCAGACATGAAGGAAAAAAATTTTTTTAAGTCTTCATCATTGTGGCAAAAAAAAAAACCTGCCCTTAAAAACCCAGAAACCTAAGGTTAAAAGAGATGAGTGACCCCTCAATTGTTTGTTCCTCTGAGAACAGACTGTGTCTTTCATCTGCTTTTTAAGTCCTCTTCCCAAGGTCTGGCCCGATGTTTGGTCTCAATGGTTGTGCAATGTCTTTGAATGGATGAAATTTACTTCCCTACCAAAAAGTAAAACATTCTCCAAATGCAAGCAACTGTGAAACAGTGATAAAGGTCGAGGGGGAAGCAGCACGGCTGAGAGCTGCTTTTGCCTCATGTATTCATTCACCTGCATAACTGAGCACCCACGTGCATGGATGTGTACCATGTCCAGACTGTGAGATGCAGACCTGCCTCCCAGTGTACCAGGAGAGACGAGACCATACACAAAGAACCACTGGATAGAAAAGCTACATGAGTTTTAAAATAGGGAATTTCTGAAGCAGCTTACTACTGACAGCTGAAAACCACTGGCTTGACCACATACACAAAGGCTGCAATCTCAGAGGGATATTTCATGTATTTAGTAAAACCTACGGAAATGAGGAAGGCAGGGCAGTTGATAAAGACTTGTAGGTACACCTTGGCCCCAGGGAGGCAGGTGGATGCTGGTGGAGAACATCACCTAAATTAGCTGCCTCCTTCTTGGCAATCCTGTTATCTACACCATATGAATCCAGTCTTTAGCTGGATATAACCACTCATTCACTTATTCATTCAGCAAGTATTTACTGAACAGCCTAGTCTGTGCAGACCTGTGTTAACTGTTTCCAGCACACTCAATCCATGACATTAAAGTTACAGTTTTGGCCTTTGTGCATTAGCAATGACAGGTCCTCACTCTTACCACAAAGCGCAAGTCAGCTTGGCCTCTCAAGTGGAGAGATAATCATTCTATAGCAAGAAGTACAAAGATTCTCTGCAGACAAAACCAGTTAGCCAAGGGACCACACCATGTGTACATGTAGAAGTTTGATGGATCAGAAGAAATATGTACCAGGGAATCAAATGTAGCCAGCCCACATACTAACAAACATCAAAGCAAGCCTAGTCAGATTGAGTCCCATTTGAACAATCTTTATAAAGGTTTCTTCATGTTATTTACAATTCAAAGTAAATTTACTTTATAAACAGCTAGGGAATTCTTTATTTAGTAATGTCCTAACATAAAAGTTCGCATAACTGCTTCTGTCAAACCATGATACCGAGCTTTATGACAACCCAGAAATAACTAAGAGAAGGCAAACATAATACCTTAGAGATCAGGAAACATTTACACAGTTCAACTGTTTAAAAATAGCTCAACATTCAGCCAGTGAGTAGCATGAATGCCAGCATACACAGTACACAGGTCCTTCAGGGAGGCGAGAGACCTTTCGACTGGTCTGCAGGTGCCTCCAAATGCTGGTCCTGTGGAACTTCTTTCTGAGTCTCGTTCTCTTCCAACGCAGTCTGTGGTCGGACACTCAAGTGTTGGGATTTCCAGGAATCGTGACTACCTTCATGTTGCTTAAAAGACCAGATGTAAGTATCACACAGGTGTTATTATTTTCACTCAATTAATTGGCTAAAGATATATAACTAGGCACATTCTGTCACCGAGTGAAAAATTTAGCACTAATATCTCAGATCCAATTCTACTATAACAAATAGTAAACATGATTTTAAAAAGTCTATAGAACCACAATTTCAAAAGCCCTAATGACGACTCACTTGTTTCAAGTAGCACTCATTACCACAAAATTCTAGTATATTCAGTGTAACAGTATTTGACCTCGAGTTTAAGAACATAAGCCAAGGTTAGGGAAAGAAAACCAAGTGTCTCTTTAACTTCCATCAGATGGCAACTCTGGTCAACCCTCTGCATCTGCAGGTTCTACATATGCAGATTCAACAAACCACAGATCAAAAATATTTTAGCAGTAAATAAATAAAATAAAAAATAACAATAAAAAATATAAATTTTTAAAAATAGAGTATAACTACTTACATAGCATTTACATTGTGTTATGTAAGTGATTTAGATATGATTAAAGTATATGGGAGGATATGTGTAGGTTATATACAAAAACTACAGCACTTTATAAAAGGGATTTGAGCACCCGTGAACTTTGGTATCCGCAAGGGCCCTAGCACCAATCCCCTGTGCATACTGAGGGACAACTATAAACCCAGTAACAATTTTAACAATGAACTACTCACAGTCCTTGCTTCGCCAACTCGTCTTAAAATGACACCTTCTGCCAATAAAGCCTTCCCTGTTTCCACAAATAACTTCTCTTCATCTGTTTCTCCAAGTTTCTGCAGCTCAGTGTACTTCTCCACAAACCTGTAATTCCAAGCAGTCACATTTTAGGTCTGTTTGTAAGCGTTGTTAAGACACGCTGTTACACCGTATCAAATGGATAACGAAATCCTTAAAAAATAATATGAATAGCCTAGGACTTATAAAATGGCTTACCGTTGACAGGTAGACTTGAAGTTTGGATTGAACAGATCAAAAGCTCTTTGACCAGACCCATACACTGAATAAAACTTCCTAGAAAATGCAAACAACATAATATAAATCTGATTATAGACTGTGAATGAGAATAGAATAAAAGAAATAAAGAATAAGTGCTAGTTCCTGAGGAGTTAAGTACAGTACAACCCACAAAGCCTAAGCTGAACAGTTTTGTTTTTTTAGATAAGTAATGCACACATGCACATGGTAAATACATCAAATAGCACAAAAGGGTGGCCAGTGAAAAGTAACACTCCCTCCCATTTCTGCACCCCAGCCCCCTAGTTCCCTTCTCAGGAAGCAACACTAACCAATTTCTTGTATATCCATCCAGAAATATTCCACTAATATACTAGCATATATGCACTATCATTCCCTGTCCCCAGCCACATTTTTAACCCAAAGAACAGTAAACCTTGCTCTCCATCTCGCCTTTTTAAAAACTGAGGTATGGCTATGCACAGTGGCTCATGCCTATAATCCCAGCACTTTGGGAGGCTGAGGCAGGCAGATTACTTGAGACCAGGAGTTCAACATGGTGAAACCCCATCTCTACTAAAAATACAAAGAAATTAGCAGGCATGGTGGCATATGCCTGTAGTCACAGCTACTTGGGAGGGTTAGGTGGGAGAACTGCTTGAATCCAGGAGGCAGAGGTTGCAGTAAGTGGAGATCGCACCACTGCACCCCAGCCTGGGCGACAGAACGAGACTCTGTCTCAAAAAATAATAACAAAATAAAAATAAATAATAAAAACTGAGATAAAATTCACACATCATAAAATTAACTTCCCCCCCTCAAAGAGACAGGGTCTCACTGTGCCACCCAGGCAGGTGGCAGTGCTGTCATCACAGCTCACTGCAGCCTCAAACTCCTGGGCTCAAGCAATCCTCTTGCCTCAGCCTCCTGAGTAGCTGGAACTACAGGTTCGCAGCACTACCATGCCTGGCTAAGTTTTAAATTTTTTTGTAGAGATACAGTCTCACTATGTTGCCCAGGCTGGTCTTGAACTGCTAGCCTCAAGAGATCCTCCCACCTTGGCTTCCAAAAATCCTGGGCTTACAGTTATGAGCCACTGTCCCCAGCCCAAATTTAACATTTTTCAGTGTGCAATTAAGTGACATGTAGAAAACTCACAAAGCTGTGCAACTAGCACCTCTATCTAGTTCCAAAACACTGTCATCACCCCCAAAGGAGGCACTGTATCTGAGTAGTCACTCCCCATTTCTCCTCCCTACATCTTGCCTTATCAGTGCATGGAGATTGTTTCCAGTCCTTTGCTACTCTAAACCGTGCTGCAATCATTATCTCTATTTATAATTTTAGCGCACCACGTAAATAAGTCTGTGGCATAAATTCACAAATGTGGTATTACTGGATCAAGGTATGTGCCTTTGTAATTAAGCCTTCCAAATTGCCAAAATGCTTTCCAAAGCGGCCGCATCAATTTACATTCACATCGGTAATATATGAGTGCCTATCTCCGCACACCCTGACCAAATGACATTCTCCAGCTGAGCAGGGAGGCTCATACATATAATCCCACCTGCTTGGGAAGCTGAGGCAGGAGGATCTTTTGAGGCCAGAAGCTCACCACCAGCTTGGGCAACATGGTGAGACCTGAGACCCTGTCTCTAAAAGAAAAAGAAACAAAACAAAACCAAAAAAATATATATACACACACACACACATACACATACACACACATACACATGAGCCAGCTGCAGTGGCTCACACCTGTAATCCCAGTGAAAAAATATATATATACATATTTAGACCAAGTGTGGTGGCTGATGCCTGTAATTCCAGCACTTTGGGAGGCCAAGGCAGGAGGATCACTTGAGGCCAGGAGTTCAAGACCAGCCTGGGCAATATAGTGGGACCCCACCTCTACAAAAAAATTAAAAATGAGCCAGGAATGGTGGCATACACCTGCAGTCCCAGCTACTCAGGAGGCTGAGGTGGGAGGATCACTTGAGACCAAGAGGTCAAGGCTGCAGTGAGCCATGATAGGCGCCACTGCATCCCAGCCTGGGTGAGACCCTCTCGCAAAAAAAAAAAAAAAATACACACACACACACACGCACACACACGTTCTCCAACTTTTTGATCTTAGCCAACCTGATAGGTAAGAAACCAGAACTCTTTATAGTTTTAATTTGCTTTTCTGTTGAAAGAGACTGGACATCTTTTCGAGTTTAAAAGCAAACTGAATTTCCTTTACTGTGAACTGTCCAAGTTCTTTGCCCGCTTTTTGATTTGATGGCTGCTATGGACTAAATGTGTCCCACCAAAATTAGTATGTTGAAATCCTAATCCCCAATGTGATGGTATTTAGAGATGGAGCCTTTCGGAGGTAATCAGGTCATGGTAATCAGCCCTCATGATGCGATTAGTGCCCCGATAAGAGATAGGAGCACTATCTTGCTTCCATTCTCTGCTCTTCTCAATGTGAGGAATCAGGAAGACAGTCCTACCCAGAACCTAACCCTACTGGCACCCTGATCTCAGACTTCCCAGGATCTGGAACTATGAGAAAGAAATTTCATTTGTTTATAAGCCACCTGGTCTAGGATAATTTGTTATAGCAGCCCAAACTATGACAGTGGTCTCTTTCTTAATGATTTCTAAGCAAACTTTGTAGCCACATACATAGAAAATTAGTCCTTTGGCATATTGCAAAAGTCCATTGCAAAGATCTTTCCCAGTTTGTTGGCTGTCTTTTGATTTTGCTTATGGTACTTTTTTATACAGAAAATTTTAATATTTTCTTTTATGGCTTCGGAGTTTTACATCTTGCTTAAAAAGACCTTTATCACTCAGATGATTTTTTTAATTCTCCCATGTTTTCTTCCAGTACTGTTATGATCTCACTTTTTACACTTAGGTTTTAATACATCTTTTGTTGTAAGTTCTTTTTTTTTTTTTTTTTTAAGAGATGGGGTCTTGCCATGTTGCCAGGCTGTTCTGAGTGCAGTGGCTATTCACAGGTACAATCATAGTGTACTACAACCTTGAACTCCTAGACTCCAATGGTCCTCCTTCCTCAGCCTCCCAAGTAGCTGGAACTACTGGCATGCACAACCACTCTATAAGCTTTTTTAAATATCAAAAACAGCCGGGCGCGGTGGCTCAAGTCTGTAATCCCAGCACTTTGGGAGGCCGAGACGGGCGGATCACGAGGTCAGGAGATCGAGACCATCCTGGCTAACAC
>NW_012117043.1:6081262-6124099 GCF_000951035.1 Colobus angolensis palliatus | reverse complement strand
TCGAAAAAAAAAAAAAAAAAACAGTAGTATTTAACAAGAGAGACCAGTAAACTATTCCACATTCTCCCATCATTTATCACCCAGTTCCAATAATATCTACAGCAGAAGCACAAATGATTTTAAAAAAAATTTTTTTTTTATTTCTTTATTTTTGAGACAGAGTCTCACTCTGTCGCCCAGGCTGGAGTGCAGTGGTGCAAACTCGGCTCACTGCAACCTCCGCCTCCTGGATTAAAGCGATCCTCCCACTTCAGCCTCCAGATTAGCTGGGACTACACGTGCATGCCACCACGCCTGGCTGATTTTTTGCATTTTTAGTAGAGATAGGGTTTCACCATGTTGCCCAAGCGGCTTTCGAACTCCTGACCTCAAGTGATCCACCCGCCTCAGCCTCCTAAAGTGCCGGGATTATACCTGAGAGCAAAGCACAAATGATTTTAATGTATCAATGAACCACAAAGTGCATGCAATGGGTCTGAGAAGAAAGGTGCCGAAAAAGCATTTAATCTCCTTAAAGATCTCATGTCCTATGCCGAAAATTTCCAAGTAGAGCAAGAACATACTTGTACTGCTACCTTAAAAGAGTGCTGGGGTTAGGGATCCTAGTTGGCCTGGGCCCCAATTCAGAACATAATGACCTTATAAATTCCATTTTCTAGCATTCTGAAATAACAGTAAGAATAACGGATGTGTATTATCAAAGTCAATTAGACACATTCATTGGTCTAAATATTTAAGAGAAAAAGGAACTAGACAAATTCTAGGTACTAAAAGCTAACTAACATCAGTATTCAAGGGGAGGGGCTTTGTCAGTAAACTCCTAGTGAGAGATTTACCACTTATTTAGATCTCAGATAAATATATAGGGATGCTAAATGTGGCCATAGAAGTGGTTTCTAGCCTACTGTTCCTGAAATTTTTTCAGAAAACTAATAAAACTCTGATGGCCATTCTCCAAACAGTCCCAATTCTGGCCCTCCACCATTCCTCTCCAAGGAATTTTCTTGCATTTTTCTCTACCAGCCTCGTAGTTCATCTGTTCATTAATCCATTAGCTTCTTCAGTCAAGAGACAATTAACAAGCAACTTATATGCCACACATTGGGCTAGGCACTGAAGTTACAGGAATGAATATGACAATGCCTGGCCCATGACAGTGCTTAATGGATGTTTGTTATTGAATAAAGACAGGGTATTTGTAATGTAGAGCTATTAAAGACAAGCTAAGGCCACAACAGGGGCAGTATGAACAAAGTTCTCAGGGCATACAAAAGGGGAAACATGAAAACTGACTGGCAGCAGAAAAGTAGTCCCAAAAGAGTTGTGACATGTTTTTTTTTTTTTTTTTTTTAGTATGAAAAAAATAGAGAACTTTAAAGATATTGTTAAGAATGTTGCTAGGAGGCTAGGCACGGTGGCTCACACCTATAATCCCAACACTTTAGGAAGCCGACGCGGGCAGATCACAAGGTCAGGAGTTCGAGACTAGCCTGACCAACATGGTAAAACCCCATCTCTACTAAAAATACAAAAATTAACCAGGCGTGGTGGCGTGCGCTTGTAATTCCAGCTACTCAGGAGGTTGAGGCAGGAGAACTGCTTGAACCCAGGAGGTGGAGGTTGCATCGAGCCGAAATTACACCACTGCACTCCAGCCGGGGTGACAGAGCGAGACGCCATCTCAAAAACAACAACAACAACAACAACAAAGAACGTTGCTAGGAAACCATTAGAAGCACATTTTCTGTGACTATTTAAGTTTTGGGAAAAGGAGAGTGAAGGAGGGAAGAAGATTAAAGAATGAATATTTCTACTAGTTTCAACCCCTCATTTGCACTTTGAAAGATAACTCAGAAAAAGAGAGTTGAGTTTACTGAAAAAGACTTTCCCAAACCCTCTAAGCCTAAAGGCAATGAAGCCAGCAAAAAGAAAAAGTGGGTAGATTTGAATACATAAAATACTTCAGTGCCTAGCACAATGTTTAGCACAATGCTTACCATATAGAAGGCACCAAAAAAATTAGTGGAATGAAATAACCAACTTCTATAAATTAAACAAGCATTATTAACAACAAATAACATAAAAATAAATGTCTAGAGTGTATGTCAAAGACTTAGTATCTTCAATTCAATAAGGAACTCTTACTGATCAATAATAACAATTATTAAAATAGGTAAAGAAGACAGATATTTCAAAAATAAATTCAAATGGCCAATAATCGTGAAAGTAGAGAAACTTGTCAAAGAAATAGAAATTAAAATCTCTAGACACAATTACTGGTTGTTTTTTTTCCAAGACAGTCTTGCTCTGTCGCCCAGGCTGGAGTGCAACCTCACTGCAACCTCCGCCTCCCAGGTTCAAGCTATTCTCCTGCCTCAGCCTCCCGAGCAGCTGGGATTACATGCGCGGGCCACCACACCCAGCTAATTTTTTAATTTTTAGTAGAGACGGGGTTTCATCATGTTGGCCAGGTTGGTTTCGAACTCCTGATCTCGTGATCCACCCGCCTGGGCTTCCCAAAGTGCTGGGGTTCTTATTTTTAAACTACCTAGATCAGCCAGGTGCGGTGGCTCATGCCTATAATCCCAGCACTTTGGGAGGCCAAGGCAGGCGAATCATCAGGTCAGGAGATCGAGACCATCCTGGCTAACATGGTGAAACACCGTCTCTACTAAAAATACACAAATTAGCTAGGCGTGGTGGCGGTCGCCTGTAGTCCCAGCTACTCGGGAGGCTGAGGCAGGAGAATGGCGTGAACCCGGAAGGCAGAGCTTACAGTGAGCCGAGATCGCGCCACTGCATGCCAGCCTGGGAGACAGAGTGAAACTCCGTCTCAAAAAAAAAAACTACCTAGATCAGGACCCTGTGTCTTTTGGAGACAGGGCCTCCCTCTGTTGCCCAGGCTGGAGTGCAGTGGTGCAATCTCAGCTCACTGCAACCTCCACCTTCTAGGTTCAAGCAATTCTCCCACCTCAGCCTCCAGAGTAGCTGGGACTACAGGCACCCACCACCATGCCAGGCTAATTTTTGGTACTTTAGTCAAGACGGGGTTTCACCATGTTGCCCAAAGTGGTCTCGAACTCCTGAACTCAGGCAATCTGCCCGCCTCAGCCTCCCAAAGTGCTAGGATTACAGGCATGGGCCACCATACCTGGCCCAGAAAAAAAATTCTTAAATAATCATTACCAATACTGACAAGGATAAAGTAAGAACTCTCAGAAACTGCTAATCAGAGTGTAAACTAAGACAACTCCTTTTTTTTTTTTCAGTAGAGAGAAGTCCTGTTATGTTGCCCAGGCTGGTCTCAAACTCCTGGGCACAAGCTATCCTCGCCTACGTCTCCCAAAGCACTGGGATTATAGGCACAAGCCACCACATCCAGCCTGTGATTTCTTCTTTATGCTTTCCTCGTGTATCTAAATTTTCTACAAGTAGCATGTGTTGCTTTTAGAACAAAAGAGGAAATACTCTTGCCACTGAGCTTAAGAAAAAAAGAGAAAAGGGATGCTAAAAAAATAAAGAAAGAAAGAACACATGATTTTCCTTTAAATTCCTAGTGATTTGTCTCACTCTGTCGCCCAGGCTGGAGTGCAGTGGTGCAATCTCGGTTCACTGCAACCTCCACCTCCCAGGTTCAAGCAATTCTCCTGTCTCAGCCTCCCGAGTAGCTGGGACTATAGGCACCCACCACCATGCCTGGCTAATTTTTGTATTTTTAGTAGAGACGGGGTTTCACCATATTGGTCTGATTCATCTCGAACTCCTGACCTCAGGTGATCCGCCCGCCTTGGCCTCCCAAAGTGTTGGGATTACAGGCGTGAGCCACCGCGCCCGGCCTCTCTTAGACTTTTAAGCATCCTTTCATCTGAGTGGCTTCAAAGATCCGGACTACTAGATCCATAGACCACGTTCCTCCTATCTCCACTCCTGGAGAAGGCAGGCATAATGATCACCATAAGCTTGGAGTCAGAGCTGTGATTCTCAGATCTGCCACCCTCCTATGTATTTAGTAATTACAAGAAGTTAGCTAATTTCCTGGAGCTTCGCAGTCTCCTTGAATAAAATGGAAACAACAATACCTTCCTTATAAGTTAGAGTAAGGCCTTTAGAGAATAATGCTTGCAAAGAGCTTAGTACAGTGCCTGGCCCAAAGCAGATGCCCAGAAACAGGCAGCTGTAATTGCAATGATCTTTCAGTTGCTGGGCTCCAGATTCTACTTTTCAGAACTTCAGTTTCACTATGGGGAAGGGGTGCTGACTCCCTAATTTGGCTAGATAAGCCTTCTCCACCGGGCAAGCCCCTGACTCAATTTCATATCTGAATTCCCAGACTGCTACCGAAACCTCCCCTTCTTCAGTTCTGTTGCCTCCTGTCCACTACAGGGCTGAGCACTCACGCTCTAATCTGATCCTCGTGGTACCAGATGTCCTGGATGGAAGCTTTGGCTTTGCCATATCGCAATCGGGGTCTTTGGAAAACGGGCTCCCTCAGCGGGGGAAAGGCGTTATATACGTCCAACCACAGGGGTTTCTCCTTCAGCACCCCGGCCCGAATCAGGTTCCGAGTCCTTAGAGAGGGAACAGAACGAAACTGGGTCACTTGCAGTAGCCTGCCAAAGCCCCTGAATCAGTCTAGCACAGCTTGGGACATTAAAGGTATTACGCGGTCTGCAACACAGATCGGGGGAGGACTGCTCCCCACCTACAGGGAAGGTCTGTCCACATCCCAAATCAAACTAACAACGCTCAGGGGTTAAATCCCTCTATCTTCTTTTGTGCGTCCCACCCACGTTCGGTCACGGAAAAATGCAAGAACTGTCTAGTCAGGCCCATCGGGCTCTTCCTCCCTTCCTCTTCCCAGAGACCTCCACTCGGGGAGAGGCGGCTGCAATAATCTTTAACATGACACATAAACTCAAGGAGAGGCATCCTCAGGCACATCTATTCGGAGCCAGAAGAAAACATGAGAGTCTCACCCAGCTCAGCCCCCGCACCCTGCAGAACGCCTCGCCCTGCTCAGGTCCGCCCCAAGGAAGAGCGTGACCAGCTGAGAACCCCAGCCTGGGGGAAGCACCCTTAGCCCACCGTGGCTCGGAGCACACACCGAGAGAAGACGCTCCCTACGGTTTCCAGCCGGCTGCCTGCCATGATCTGCGCCTAGGATCAAGCCTGACTAGCTGCTACCGGAACCGGAAGCGGCTGCTCCAGATAAAGGGCGCATAAGTTGCTGGCCGAGCCGAGGATCACTGTGCTTTTACCACAGCCCCTGCGGGAGAGCGGCGCAGGCAGAAGCAAGTGATAGGCCGAACGGGCGCGCTCCGAGGTTACTTGCCAGGTTCAGGCAGGAGCACTCGATAGCAGAGCGAAAAGGGAGGGAGCGAGCCAAAGCCGGACAGAAATAATAAATGACCGAGCCGGGGGAGGGATTCATTATGGTGGTTGCTTTACTCTCTGTCACCTTGTTGAGCCAACTCCTCTGAAAAGGTGGAGCCACGCGGAGGAGAAGTAGTGGGGCAGAGCGGGGGTGAGGCGCAGCCTACGGTCCTGGGGAAGCCAACAAAGGCCGAGATTTGAGGTCACCAGCTCTAGGCCCAGGCTGATCCTAATGTTGTTCAGAGTCACAGACTACGCAGAAGAAAACGAAGGCCGGAGAGGGGCCGTCACTTGCCCAGCGTCGTGCTAGATTTCGGGCCTCTGCCTCTGGCTGTGTAGTGCTCCCCCTAAGCCCCTCGTCCCCGGAGTGCCACCTGCATCCACGCTAACTGGGATGCTGGCTGCAACTCGTGTTTCCCGCGGCCGGCGTCGCGGGCTACCTCCTCCTTGGAACTCGAAAAGTGAAAGTGTCCGGAACAAACAAACGCCGAGAAGGAAACGAAAAAATCTGCAGAAAGTCACCTCTCAGTGTTAAACTGTAAAAAAAATATAAACTGTGTGTAGCGTATACCCTTTGACCCAGTAATCATATTTCGGGGAAAGAATCCCGTGGAAATTAAAACATCCATTCATGAGGATGTTTGCTCAAGGATCATCATCATTGCAGCATTGTTTGTAGTGGGGAAAAATCTATCAGATGAGAAGTGGCTGGAAAATTATTGTTCATACTTTCTTTGAAACCCTATGCAGCTATTAAAATGAATGAGCTAGATCCATATGTATTTACCTAGGTTAACGTACATGACTTACGTTTAAATGAAAGACGAAGTGGCAAAGAAACATGTTTAATGGAATCTCAACTTGTTAGGAAAAGAAAAAAAGAAACACCTCTATATATGTTTGTGTTTGAGGATAGAAATTCTGCAGGACACCCAAGGCTGTGAACATTGGGTATCTTGGAGTGTAACTGCAGGCAGGGAAGGGAGAATTTTTTCTTCCTTTATACGTGCTTCAGAGTTTGACTTGTAAAGAGATGGTATTCATATTTGAACTTTTAATCCAATGAATGTTTTGAATCACACACAATGTCTCCTGGGAGCCTAGTCAAGTCATGCTCGAGTCCTCCCACTCAGAGGCTGGTGAGGGGGAGGAAGGGACTGTTTGATGAGTACTTACTACTTGTGTGTGTTATCTTACTGAATCCACATACCTTCCCATAAGGTAGCTATTAACATCCTCATTATAGATGAGAAAGCAAGGCCTCAGGAAGTTAAACTTGTCTGATAAGCAACTGATACAGCCAGCCTGGGGGGCGGGGCAGACAGGGCCCTTTCCAGGACCTCACAATGCTGCCTAAGCTATGCCTAAAGCTGGAGGCTGGTAGGCTCAAGAGTCCAGCAGAAGGCCCCACCCCCCCCCCCCCCCCCCCCACCACACACACACACACACACACACACACACACACACACACACACACACACACGGCAGGAATCCAATGATTTGAGGCCCAGGGCTAACCTGCGGTGGATTTCGCTGCTGCCTCCAGATCCTCTGGAACAGAGAAGAGACAGCACAGCTCTGGCCTCAGGCCAAGTGTAAAGGCTGTAGTCTCCCAGCCCTCAGGAGGTCTAAAAGGCCATGCTCTGGGGAGAGTAAACATTCTCCCAGCTAAATATAGTCTTCCCAGGCCTCCTAACAACTTTCTAATTCTGTCCCAGCCAGCACCATCTGCCAGCCCAGATTACAGGCACACTTGTCTTCTCCCACCAGGAACTGCTACTGTAGGTTAGTGCAGTCACTGCAGCTAAAGAGTTAAAGGGTTTATTCTTAAGAACAAGGAGGGGGAACAAAGACCCAAACCCTCAACAGGGGAAGAACTGCAAGGTAGAAATGTTCTCTCTAATCTTGGGGTGGTCCCTTCCTCTTCCAAGCCTTTGAAGTTTGCCTTTCCAGCCTGCTTCTGTGACTGAGAGCAGAATATTGGTGGGCAGACTGTGGGTACTTTAGGGATAACAGCCTTCCGAGGCTGCACAAGAAGTACACACCCAAGAAGCATTCATTCATAATACAGGAGGGAGTTGTTGGGCAGCAGGGGGCAGGCAGGATGGACATCTGAGACTGTCTTCTTGAGTAGGGACCACAGCCGCCCAAGGCTGTGAGGGGCTGGGGCACTACCGTGCTGCAGGAGGTACCAAGGAACCTCAAGTGTCTCATTCAGTTGTTCAACCACCTGCTGCCATAGGTAATGTCCTGATAATCTTACAGATAAGGAAATGGTGCTTGTAAACTCTCACAAAGGCCATGTTCCTTCCACTACAACACCACTCAGCCTCATATTAATCCCACTGTCTCACTGTAGATGTGCCCACTAATTGCATCACTCTGGGCAAGTTATGTAACTTTTCAAGCCTCTGTTTCTCCAACAGTTAAAATGTGGAACTGGGTTCAGTGGCTCATGCTTGTAATCCCAACATTTTGGGAGGCCAATGTGGGAGGATTGCTTAAGCCAGGAGTTCAAAACCAGCCTGGGCAAAATTAACCAGGTGTGGTGGTGCATGTCTGTAGTCCCAGCTACTCAGGGGACTGAGGTGGGAGGATGCCTTGAGCCCAGGAGTTCAAGGTTGCAGTGAGCCATGATCACACCACTGCACTCCAGCCTGATCAACAGAGCTGAGACCCTGTCTCAAAAATAATAATAACAATAATATGGATGGCAGTGTCAACTATCTTCGTGGCTTGTGGCAAAAGTAAAAGAGATCATTCATGTAAAGCACTATTCACAGCACCTGAGGCATAGTGAGTGCCTGTGAGCAGCGACACGCCTGGTGACTGTAACGGCATCGCTATTGCTGTTGTGCTGTGTCATCCACCCATTGCCACCTGGACTGCAGCATTTTGATAATATTTCATAGATTGCCTTACTGTTTTACTTTCTTGTTAGATGATCCATTCATTCCAGAAGCATGTAAACACCTCCCTGACTATTCTGAGTCTTAGAGAATCCAACTGTCCAGTAGGGAAGACAGAGGCAAATACACACATATTAAGTTATGTGCTGAATAGCTTGTTGATTGTATGAAGTTTGCTAGGCCAGCCCTAACACCACTTGCACACAGAGTGGGTGGCTTAAACACAAATTTATTTTCTCCCTGTTCTGGAGGCCAGAAGTCCAAGATCAAGGTGTCTGCAAGTTTAGTTTATTGTGCACATGGCTAGTTTCTCCTTGCCTTGGAGACAGCTTTCTTCTCCCGCATCTTCACATGGTCTTTCCTCTTTGTGGGAAGGTTTTGTCCTAATCTCTTCTTATTAGGACACCAGTCTTATTGGATTAGGGCCCACCCTACTGACTTCATTTTTAACTTAATTACCTCTTCAAAGACTACCTTCTATTATAGTCACATTCTGAGGTACTGAGAGTTAGGACCTCAACATACAATTTTCAGGGAGACACAACTCAGCCCCTAACATTGATCAGTAAGTGCTGAATAGTTCCCATTTGCCCAAGCAGTTCCACACCCACTCTCTGCCGTCCTTCGCCCTGCTCTGTGCCTCGGGAGGCTGGCTTCTGTGGCCTGCATCCACCAGCTCCTTGCCCTCTGCTTCTGGCTGGATTCCAGTTGGTACTGCCAACTGGCTCCCTCCTGGAACATAAAGTTCTAGAACACAAAATCACAGCTCTTTCACCAGGTTCCAGCCACCGTCCCTCTCCTGCCCCTTCAAGCCTAGACATAGTTGGCAAGCTGTGCCCCTCTGTTATTAACCATGGGGTCTAGGCCATCCCTTGTGGCTTCCCATCACTCTGCCCACATCTTTGTGACAATGCCCTTATTTAAATAGCGCGTGGAGGTCAGGCGTGGTAGCTCATGCCTGTAATCCCAGTACTTTGGGAGGCCGAGGCAGGTGGATCACCTGTGGTCAGGAGTTTGAGACCAGCCTGACCAACATGGCGAAACCCCGTCTCTACTAAAAATAAAAAAAAAATAATAAATAAATAAATAAATAAAATTAGGTGGGTGTCATGGCACACGCCTGTAATCCCAGCTACTTGGGAGGCTGAGGCAGGAGAATCACTTGAACCCAGGAAGCGGAGGTTGCAGTGAGCTAAGATTGCACCACTGCACTCCACCCTGGGTAACACAGCAAGACTCCATCTGAAAAATAAATAAATAAATAATGTGTGGGAATTTGTCAGACAAAATGAGGAAGAGCATCATCCCCAATAGTGGAACAGCTTTGTGAAACTCCCAGCACATTGATGAAATCATGAATGCTGCTACTCATCTATGGCAGACAGCTAAAATCAGGGAGCAATTAACTTTAAAGGGAGAAAAGCAATACAGTATATTCAATACGCAGTTTAAGAATTATATCAGGCCAGCTGTGGAGGACCATGTCTGTAATCCCAGCACTTTGGGAGGCCGAGGTGGGAGGATCACTTGAGGCCAGGAGTTTGAGACCAGCCTGGCCAACATAGCGAGACCTTGTCTCTACAAAAAAAAAGAAAAGAAAGAAAAAAGTTAGCCAGTGCAGTGGCACAGGCTGGTAGTACTAGCTACTCATGAGGCTGAGAGAGGAGGATTGCTTGAGCCCAGGCGTTCGAGGCTGCAGTGAACTATGATCGTGCCACTGCACCCCAGCCCGGGTGACAAAGTGAGAACTTTTCTCTAAAAGAGAGAGAGATAGAGAGAGGATTATATCAGGATCAGTTAAAAATAAATAAATCAATAAATAATTATAGGCTTCATGAGTCTGAGGACCAGGAGGATGAAGGGCAGGGAGGGCTATTAAAGGAGGAGGCAGCCAGACACGGTGGCTCAAGCCTGTAATCCCAGCACTTTGGAAGGCCGGGGTGGGTGGATCATTTGAGGTCAGGAGTTCGAGACCAGCCTGGCCAACATCATGAAACCCTATCTCTACTACAAATACAAAAAGTTAGCCAGGCATGGTGGTGGGCGCCTGCAATCCTAGCTACTTGGGAGGCTGAGCCAAGAGAATTGCTTGAACCTGGGAGGTGGAGGTTGCAGTGAACTGAGATCGCACCCTTGCATTCCAATCGGGGTGACAGAGCAAGACTCTATCTCAAAAAAAAGGAGGAAGAGTGCCTTCTCTTTCCTTCCGGCTGCGGGGCTTGTGCCCCTCTTCTGAGAGTTCCCCTTCAGACCCCATTCCTAGGCTTCAAGGAACTGTCAAGTTCAGGTGGGAAAGCTTTTGGCCCCCAGCACACGTGAGTGCCCAGACCTGCTCCCTCCCTCCCTATGCTTATCTCTTACAGGGCTCTGTATGTGTTGGAAGTCTGTTTACCTGTCTGAGTCTGGCTACAGGGGCCTTTTTGAGGGCAGGAACTGGGACTTTTAGCTCTGTCTCCCCACACCAGGCCTGGTGCTTGGCCCACAGCTCTTAATTAGAGTTTTCTAGTGAACAGCATGGATAAATAAAGCCAAGTTAGGACAAATGAGGATGCTGTCATCTCCGCCTTCCTTTCACTGCCTGTCCACACCCGGCCCTCCCTCCCTCCCTCCCTCCCTCCCAGGCCCAGCTTTCCTTTGAGGCCTTCCCCAGATACACAGATAGGGAGAGAGCTGTGGATGAACGGAAATAATCCCCTACCTCACCATTCACTGCACATCATGAGCATTTCCGGTCTGACTGTCCTGTGTGCCTCACTGACAGATAGTTCTCTTTTACAGTCCCCTGGGCCTCAGCTTCATTTGTAAAGTGGGGATAACGATAGCACCTAGCAGAGGGTTTGTAGTGAGACACCAGTGGGTTCATACCTGCTAAGTGCTTAAAACAGTACCCGGTGTATGGTAACTACTCAATAAATACGGGTGATGGTAATTTCTGACTACGCTTAAGAGCAACAACATCCTTGAATTAAATCTCACCTGAGACTGGCTGCCATGACTCATGCCTGTAATCCAGCACTTTGGGAGGCTGAGGTGGGAGGATCAATTGAGCCCAGGAGTTTGAGAGCAGCCTGAGCAATACAGAGAGACCTTGTCTCTATTAAAAATCAAAAAATTAGCCAGGCGTAGTAGTAGGAGCCTGTAGTTCCAGCTCCTCGGGAGGCTAAGGTGGGAGGATCGCTGGAGCCCCAGAAGTCGAGGCTGCAGTGAGCTATGATTGTGGCACTGTACTCCAGCCTGAGTGACAGAGCTGAGACTCTCTCAAAAAAAAAAAAAAAACGAAAATAACTCACCTAACAACATACAAGCTATTTTCCTTTCCTCTTTCCTTTCCTTTTTTTTTCAGATGGCATCTCGCTCTGTCACCCAAGCTGGAGTGCAGCGGCACAGTCTTGGCTCACTGCAACCTCCACCTCCTGGGTTCAAGTGATTCTCCTGCCTCAACCTCTTGAGTAGCTGGGATTACAGGTGCACGCCACCATGCCCAGCTAATTTTTGTATTTTTGGTAGAGACCAGGTTTCACCACGTTGGCCAGGCTGGTCTCGAATTCCTGACCTCAGGTGATCCACCCACCTTGACCGCCCAAAGTGCTAGGATTTACAGGCGTGAGCCATCGTGCCCCCGGCCTACAAACTATTTTCATTTAGCTACCCACTCTTTTCTTCACCAAACCTGGGCTTGCCTCCAGGAAGAATCCTGTTCAGGAAGAGAAATAAGTACTTTACGCCCTGGGGGGCCTATGTCACTGTGACCAGGGGAAAAGGGGCCAGCTTGGCCTGGAGCAAGAAGCTGGCCTTTTATTGTTGGAATTCAAAGCCAGTTGGAATCACTCGGTGGGGTTTTGCAGCCCACCAAACCCCTTGAAGGCATACATTTCAGGGCCAGTGTGGGCCCTTCTCTTCCTGGGGAAGTCACAGCAACTCAGTCTTTAATATGCACATGAATTTGCTGCACATCTTGGAAAATGCAGTGTGACTCAGCAGGTCTAGGTCTGCATTTCTAGCAACCTTCCAGGTTGATGCCAATGCTGCAACTCTGCAGTTGGGATAACCAACCCACCCAAGTATGCCCACGACTTTCCCAGTTTTGGCACTGAAAGTTCTGCATCCAGGGAAACCAGGACAGTTGGTTGCTGTATCCACAGACCACACTTTGAACGGCAAGGTCAGAGCAAAGAAGCATGTGCTGTTTGTACTGAGCTTCACAATCCCTCCTACTGGAGTCCCTGGAATAATCCTCTTGTCCTGATAAAGAATTGTGACCTTTTACTATCTGGAAAGGACACCTGACTCCAAGCCTCAGCTCTTCAGGGTAGATGCTGGTTTTGTGGGGCCTGAAGCTTATCTAATCTTAGTGGCTCTCTTAAGAAAAAATCTGGCCAGGCGCGGTGGCTCACGGCCTGTAATCCCAGCACTTTGGGAGGCCGAGGTGAGCGGATCACCTGAGGTCAGGAGTTTGAGACCAGCCTGGCCAACATGGCGAAATCCTGTCTCTACTAAAAATACAAAAATTTAGCCGGGCATGGTGGCAGGGGGCCTGTAATCCCAGCTACTCAGGACGCTGAGGCAGGAGAATCGCTTGAACCCGGAAGGCGGGGGTTGCAGTGAGCTGAGACCATGCCATTGCACTCCAGCCTGGGCAATAAGAGTGAAACTCCATCTCAAAAAAAAAAAAAAAAAAAGAGAAGAAAAGAAAAAGAAAATATCTTTGTTTTGCAAATTTTACAAAACATATGACCGTGTGAACAGAGTAAATTTCCCTCTGTCTCTTTGGCCTAAGGTCAAACAGGTGGTCACATCTTCCTTCTGGGAAAATCGTTCTGGGTGTCTCAGTGGCCAGTGACTGCCACTTCTGCAAGATGACCACCAGGTGGCAGTCGATTCACACAGCCCCTTTCACATGCCCGCCCTCTCCCACCTGGCCACCTCCAGAAATTTCCAACTCTTCCTCCAGCTGGTGCAGCCCATTAATCCAACAAATTAATCTATGCTGTGATAATGGTCATAAGGAGTTCATGTGCTTCTCTCTCAATAGCATATTTGCCATTTAATGGAAATGCTAAGAGATTGTTTTTAAAACTAGATAAAGAATGCTAATGGAGGCGTTCCAAGCACTCTGTTGGATCACGGATCACTGTGGTGACGTTTTTGAGCAAGTGGGCCCTTTCTGTGCTCCACAGATTGCATCTGTGCAGGGGTGCTGCATCTTAACCCCATCCCCCTGCATCCCAACCCGACCCTCCCATGCTTAGTGTTTAGGTATCATCTCGGGAGCTCAGCTGCCTGGGTTCATATGCAGGTCCTACCACCTCTTACTGAGGGTAGATGTTGAGCAAGGCCTTTAACATCTCTGTGTGAAACACAAGTAGTAATACTGATTTCATATAATTGTTGTGAAGGATTCAGTGAAATAATGCATGTAAAGTACCCTAGGAGAGTGTCTGGCACACAATAAACACTCGATAAAGAGCTACCATCTTCATCATACCATACCTTGCCTGCCTCCTTCATTCTTCAGAGCAAATTCTCCTGTTTTTCCCCCAGACCCTATCTCCAACCAGTTGCTTCAAGAAAACAGAGGGTTGAGACCCCAGCCTGGTAATAACCAGGCCAATTCTTGTGGGCACAGCATTTTCCAGACCCATGATCGCCTTTCAAGTTGGGATTGATCCCTGAGGACATCAAAGCATCATCAAGATGGGGAAGGGGCCCTGGCTGGACCAGACTTCAGATAGTCCAGCTCTGCATTTTTGCAGAGGATAAATCTGCAGGTATCACCTTGTGGATACCAGGAGCTCAGCACTTGCAGATGAGCAAGCAGCGTGAGGGTAGGTGGCTAAGGCAGTCAATCTGGTCCAGCCTGTCCCTATCCCTGGACCCATAGCCATCTTTAACCAGGAGTCGGGGCTCCAGCAGAGGCTTCATCTCCTGCACTCCTTGGTAGACCTGGTAAGCATTCTCCCTCTCTTTCTCTCTCTGATTACAGTCATCTCCAGTGTCATCTACACTAACAGGCAAAATGGTGTAAGGGTCTCAAACTTGCTGCATATTAGAAGCACCAGGGATTTTACAATCTGATTCTCAGGCTAAATCCCAAACCAATTAAATCAGAATTTCTGGGAATGAGACCCACACATCAGAAATGATTCTAATGTACAGCAAGTTTGAGGACCAGTGTTCTAGAGCAGTGTTTCTCTAGCTTTAATGTGCATAGAAGTCACCTGAAGAGCTTGTTAAAATGCAAATTCTGATCCAGTAAGGCTGGGGCAGAGCCTGAGATTCTGTTTCTAACAAGCTCCCGGGTAATAAAGAATGTTGCTGGTCCATAGACCAAGCTGTGAGTAGTCAGATTGTGGAACTGTGGTTCTTAAACTTGAGCATGTATCAGAATGATCTGAAGGGCTTGTTAAAATGCACGCCCGTTTCAGATTCAGATCTGGAATGGGGCCTGATGATATGCATTCCTAACAAGCTCCCCGGGGATGGCGATGCTGCTGGTCCACAGAGCACACTTTGAGCAGCAGGGGTGCAGAGGAGGCAACACAAGTTTTGGAGTCAGGCAGCCCTTGGCCTCCTTTTCTGGCTTCATGACATTCTCGCTCTGTGATCTTGGATAAGTTACTTAACGTCTCTGAACTGTAATTATACTATCTGTAAAGTGATCGTTACTGGGCAAGATCAAATGGGCTAATATAAAACACCCAACAGATTGCCAAGTGGGCTGGTCCTCAAACTTGATGGCAAATTTAATTACCTTGGGAGCTTTAAAAAAACAAAAAACAAAAAAACCCATAGTTGATTTAATTGGTCTAGGGTACTGAACATCAGGATTTTTTTTCTTTAATAGAGATGAGGTCTTGCTCTGTCACCCAGGCTGGAGTGCGGTGGCTCAATTATAGCTCACTGTAACGTCAAATTCCTGACCTCAAACAATCCTCCCACTTTGGCCTCCCAAAGTGCTGGGATTACAGGCATGAACCACAAGGGCTGGCCAGGATCTATTTTTTTTAATTGAGACAGGGTCTTGCTGTGTCACCCAGCCTGGAATACAGTGGCATGATCACAGCTCACTGCGGCCTCGACCTCCTGGGCTCAAGTGATCCTCCCACCTTAGCCTCCCGTGTAGCTGGGATTACATGTGTGTACCACCAACTCAGCTTTTTTTTTTTTTTTTTTTTTTTTTTGTAGAGATGCGGGGGTTTGCGGGGGTGGGTCTCACTTTGTTGCCCGGGTTGGTCTTGAATTCCTGGGCTCAAGCGATCCTGCTGCCTCAACCTGTCAAAGTGCTGGGATTATAAGTGTGGCCACCGAGCCTGGTCTTGGCCAGGATTTTTTTTAAAGCTACTCAAGTAATTCTGTACAGCCAGTGCTAGGTACTGGCCTGGTACCATGATTCCCAAACTGTGGTGTGCATCAGAATCACAGGTTGCTGGGCTGCACCCCCAGAGTTTCCGACTCAGTAGGTCTCGGATGGGACTGAGAATTGGCATATGGAACAGCTTCCCAGGCAATGAATACGATGCAGAGAACCAGGGCTAGAGGATAATCCTGGTTTGCTCAGGACAGCTCATGTGGAGCATCACCCTGTCCCAGGTGTGGCACTTTACAAGCCTCCTGGGTCTGACTGGGGGTGGGGCCAGACCTGATAGGTGGGGAGGCCCCCTCAGGGAGTGCAGGAAGCACATGAGTTGTCAGGGAAGAGAGAGGGTGAGGCCACTGAGCTGAAACATGGCATCAGGGGCAAGAGAGGCAGCCTTGGCAACGGTGACCCAGAGCCCAGGAGCAAGACGTGTGGTTGGAAGCCCTAGAAGGCCGTTGGCTCAACACAAGGAAAAACTTCGACCTTGAGAACTGCCCTGTCTGGAAACAGCACCAGCTTCCTCTTCTGGCAGCGAGGGCCCTGTCCCTGTGGCGGAGGATGGCGGGTAGTCCAGCTGAGCTGGAGAGGAGGAGGAAGGAGAGATGTATCCACTGGGCGATCTCTTGAGTTCCCTTTGAAGTCTGCAATTGCACTTCCCTGCAGCCTCCAGTCTGCCTTTAATCCAGAAGCTGTTTATTTAGGGAGGTGGCCGTCTGGAGCTTTCGCAACAGACTGGCTTTCCCCATAGGGGTGTTTCCCTTGCCTATCAGCAAGCGGTTTACTGCCCTGGGCCAAACAGGAAGGCGACAGCGCTAGACATAGCCGGCTGGTCCGCAAGGATGCGGTGCAGCGGTGCAGCGGTGCCGCAGGTGTCACCTCGAGAGTGCAGTCGGAGAGCGCTGCGGGTGAATGGGCGAGGCAAGGCAGGGGTACCCTAGGAATGCGGGGCTCCAGGGGACAAACCTTACCCCAGGCGGGGAGGGAGGAGGGAGCAGGAGGATCCAGCCCACGCCGCTGGCCACATCAGAGCACCAAGAGAACACCAATTCTTTATTACAGGAATTCCTATGAAACAACTCCAAGAAAAAACCCACACATAGGAGGAAAAAAAATAACAAGCAACACTCACAGACGTGGGGCTGGGGCTTCCCCCGCAGTGCGCCCGGTCCTAGCGCGGGGAAGGCTCAGAGACCCGTCGGGAACTCGAGCTGGGGACCCGAGGCACTCCTCGGAGACCTTCCCCTCCCTCCAGGACCCCAGGCCTGGCGCGAGGACCAGTGGAGGGGGCGGCTGCTCCTCGGCAAGGCCCCCGAGCCAGCGTCCCGGCCCCGTGCGCGTTTCCAAACTTGGTCACGCTCGGCGGCGGCGGCGCGTCCCGGCCCTCCCCAGAGAGGGGAAGCTCGGCGTCGGGAGTCCGGGCAGGGTGGGTGGGACGAGGTGCAATCGCCGGCTCGCCTTCGCTACGCCCTTGTGATCTTGGGGTCACTGAGGCCACCAGGGCCGCGCCAAGGATCGGATCCCACTCCCAACCTCCCGAAGCCGCGCCGAAGCCTCGTGCCTGCCCAGGCTTCCCGGCTCTCCAGAAGGTCTGCGCGCTCCCATGTCCAGGGCGGGGCCACGGGCTGGGCAGCCTCCCTCCCCGTGGCAGTGGGGGGTGCCGTGTAAGCCTTCCTAGAATCAGAGTTCTCCTCCTCAGATCACCCGCCCTTCTCGGGGCACCCAGCAAGCCCTTCTGCCCTAGGCGCTCCCACCCAGGCTGGCGGCCTTTCCGCCTTGCTCTTCAGCCCTGCTACCTGCTCAAAGGGGTCACTCCAGGGCCCACTGCTGTCCACCCTCGGACAGCTGGGCTTCCAGTCCAGCTGGGGAGTCAGAGCCCCTGTGAGCCCCCACTGTGGTGTGACTCCAGAACTGGCTTTTGTCTGCTGCCAAATTAAAGACCCTGCCACCCTGGGGTGGCCACCCTCCCCATCGCTGCTGTGTGATGGGAAGCTGCTGGGAGTGAGCCCATCCCCAACAGCAGCCTGATGAGGCCAGATGGGGCAGTCAGGAGATGCTCTCTGCAGCAGCCCATAGCTCTTCAGAGTGCCTGGGGGACTGGCCGGGCACCTCCCACCCAGGCTGGGGGCAGGGCTTGTGTGCTGGGCCAGCAGCCCTGGGGGAAGGCTGAGATATGGGAGGCCCTGGAAGGGAGGGACCCAAGTGCCTGGAGGGAGCTGAGGAAGGGGACAGGGGGTCAGGCAGAGTCTGTGACAGGATAGGGAACGGAGGGAGGCAGGGACTCCACCTTCTGGCCAAAGAGCCTCTGGTGGGGTCATCTTGCCCTTTTCCATATTCCAATTTTTATCTGCTTTCTGGATTTTTTTTTTTTTTAAGGGAGGTTGGTTCCTGCATTTCCACTCATTGACCATAGGAACGCCTGGCTACAAAAGGAGCTGTAATTGGCTGCTGCCTCTAGGGGCCCCAGGTCCTTCCTCCAATTGCAAGGCAGCAACTCCGAAGTTCTAAGTCCCATGGAAAGTGGCAGTGGTTGGGCTGGACTGTGGCTGGAGGATCACTGGGCCTCGGTTCTCAAGCACCATCTGTCCGGCTGCAGCTGGGCCCTTCAGCTGGGAGCCAATGTTGCTTTCCAGCTGCCCCCACCGGTGCAGATCATCTCTGGCAAGGAAGAGCTGCTGGCATCTGGCAGAGGGAAAAAGGGGATGGGAGGAGTCTTTTTCAAAGGAGCCCAATGGTCTTTCCTGGTCACTGGTTCCTGGAGAGACAGTTTTGGGAGAAGTTACCAAAGACCTAAGCCCTCCCCTTTCTCCAGGGACTTGAGGTCAACCGTAGAACTCTGCCTGCCTCATCCCCGCCATTCGAATTCCTAGAACCATTCCAGCTTGCGGAGCTGCAGGGACTCTGGCAGGAGGAGATGGAGTGGAGGAATGGAATCCTGGTGGGGGAAAGCAGCTATAGGGGAGGGCTTCAAGGTGGGAGGGTACCTGGCCCATTCTAATATGTCATAGCTCAAGAGAGCTAGGCCACGGAGATCTGTAGGTGGGAAAAAGTAAACTGGGGGCAGAACCTGGCAGGCCTCAGACACCAAGCTGAAGAGATCCTAAGACTTTACTCAGAAGACTCATTCAGGCTGGGCACGGTGGCTCACATCTGTAATCTCAGCACTTTGGGAGGCCAAGGCAGACGGATCATGAGGTCAGGGGTTCAAGACCAGCCTGAGCAGCATGGTGAAACCCCGTCTCTACTAAAAATACAAAAATTAGCCAGGCGTGGTGGGGCGTGCCTGTAATCCCAGTTACTCGGGAGGCTGAGGCAGGAGAATGGCTTGAACTTGGGAGGGGGAGGTTGCAGGGAGCGGAGATTACATCACTACACTCCAGCCTGGGCAACATAGTAAGACTCCATCTCAAAAAAAAAAAAACATAGAAAAAAAAGATTTATTCAAAGAGCACAGGAGAAATGGAACTAAAGTGGTGTTTTGGTGATGGGATAATCAGAGTAGCTAGGGGCAGTGAAGAGAACAGGGCTGTGACCTAGGTGATGAGCATCTATCAGATGTATTTTGAATAGAATCAAAATAATAGAAGGAATAGAAAAGAGAATGAAAGGGGGCAGTCAGCAGGAGACACTGAGTTGCCACCCAAGGCTGAAAAGAAAATCTTGGGTGCAGCTGGGGACACGAAGCGGCTCTGGAAGCCTAATTGCGATGGAGATTCAGATGTAGGAGCCAGATGCACAGAAGTGTTGCTGGTGCTATAAAAGAGGGCGGAGGCACTGCCAGAGTGGGCAGTGAGAAGACTTCAAAGAGGATCAAGGGCAGAGCAACAAGGAGAGCCAGTCAGAGGAAGGAAAACCAGGCTTCGTGGGGTCACAGAAGCCAAGGGAGGGCAGTTTCAGGAAAGATCAGGGGAGTGTGTGTAAGAGCACCAGAAGAATGCAGAATAGGCTAAGGCCCTGAGCTGCTGGGTAACCTCCGAGTCAATCTGGATGATGGGAGGGCCTGTCAGCCTGTAAAGGATGAAGGAGGATAGCAAGGGAGACTCAAGGACCCCCGGTGTTTAAGGGGAGGAGGAAGAGGATGTCAACTTGCGGAACGAGCTGGAAAGGGACAAGCTGGAAGTCCTAGGACAGAAATAGATGAGGCCGGGTGCAGTGGCTCACACCTGTAATCCTAGCACTTTGGGAGGTCCAGGTGGGCGGATCACCTGGGGTCAGATGTTCAAAACCAGCCTGGCCAACATGGCGAAAATCCTTCTCTACTAAAAATACAAAAACAAATTAGCCAGGCATGATAGTAGGTGCCTATAATCCCAGCTACCCGGGAGGCTGAGGCAGGAGAATTGCTTGAACCTGAGAGGCGGAGGTTGCATATGAGCTGAAATTGCGCCACTGCACTCCAGCCTGGGCAACAGAGTGAGAATCTGTCTCAAAATAAATAAATAAATAAATAACCGGGCATGGTGGCTCACTCCTGTAATCCCAGCACTTTGGGAGGCTGAGGTGGGCGGATCAGGAGGTCAGAAGACCAAGATGATCCTGGCTAACATGGTGAAACCCCGTCTCTACTAAAAAAATACAAAATATTAGCTGGGCATGGTGGCGGGTGCCTGTAGTCCCAGCTACTCAGGAGGCTGAGGCAGGAGAATGGCGTGAGCCCGGGAGGCGGAGCTTGCAGTGAGCCAAGATTGTGCCATTGCACTCCAGCCAGGGCCACAGAAGGAGACTCCATCTCAAAATAAATGAATGAATGAATGAATGAATGAGTGAATGAATGAATGAATGATGAGCAAGGTTCTGATGTAGGCGTGGTTTGGACAGGACCTGTTTTCCCTGGGGACCAGTAGGAAGGAGAAGGACGTGGAGACAGTAGCAGCGTGGGGTGACAGTGGAGGCGTTTCCCTGGCAGGTTCTATCTGGGCATTCCAGGACAGTGGGAAGTGGGCTGTGGCTCTGTGTTTGAGGAAAGCCTGAGGGGAATGGAAAGGGCTGCAGTGCCTGGTAGATGTGGTAGGGAGTCACGTGGAACAGGTGTGGGGGCCAGCTGCCCAGGCAGAGGGGAGAGGACACTTGTATTTACTTGTTCCTGGTTTCCCTCCATTGTGACTATCCTGAGGCAGGCGAGTATTTCTCCACGGTCTGCCACAGGGCCATACCTGCCACGCCATCAACTCAAGAAAGCCTTGTAGATGCTGCCCACTGGGACTAGACCAGTGGCTGGGGAAGGCCGGGCAGCTTCCCCTCTCCCATGGGAAAGGGGGGGTGGAAGAGGGACAGCTGTCCTGGCCAAGTCCTGGAGGAGGCCTTGGCGTTTTCTCTTTCTCCCCAAGAGGGTGTACAGGAAGAGAGGAGGAGAAGTGGCTTGGAGGCCCAGGGCTTCAGCCAGAAACCGCTGCCTCAGGAGGGGTTTCCTCATCCTGGTGTGGCAGATCGCAGCTCACCCAACCCAAGCAGGGGGCTGGAAAGAGCTCTGTGTGTGCATAGCCGGGCTGAGACAACCTCAGTTTTTCTTTTGTTTCGTTTTTTTGTTGTTGTTTTGAGATGAAGTTTCACTCTTGTCACCCAGGCTGGCATGCAATAGCGCGATCTCGGGGCTCACTGCAACCTCCACCTCCCAGATTCAAGTGATTGTCCTACCTCAGCCTCCCAAGTAGATGGGATTACAGGTGCGTGCCACCACGCCAGGCTAATTTTTGTATTTTTTAGCAAAGACAGGGTTTCACCATATTGGCCAGGCTGGTCTCGAACTCCTGACCTCAGTTGATCCACCCACCTCGGCCTCCCAAAGTGCTGGGATTACAGGCATGAGACACCGTGCCCAGCCAGTTTTTCTTAAATTGTCCTCTCAGTGTGCTATGTGTGTCCTGGACTGTCTTCTCAACTGGACTGTAAACTCTTCAAGGTCAAAGCTGATTTTGTTTTCCTGTTCTCAGCATCTGTCGTAGGCAGGTGTGCTTATCTTTTGTCAAATGAATAAACCACCAAAAAAGACATGCAATGGACTAGTTCCCACTCCCGTGTCCCTGCCGCAACTATGAGGGAAGACACGTGGGGCCTGTACTACCCAGTTGCCTGAACCCAGCGCCTCTGGACACCTGGGAGGACACATGGGGTGCACAGTGTGGGGGGCCCTGGCCTTGGGCAGTCCCTGGGTAGCTATGGCTCCAGGCCTTACCTCTTACTGTCCTTCTCGCAGGCCTTCCTCCACCTTGGGCGCCTCCTGACGCCTTCCCCGGAAGTCTTCGTCTGAAAAGGAGAGGGAAGTTGCCTCATCCTCTACCCTGCAGGGCCCCGCTCCGGCACGGCCCCCAGACTGGGCAAGACAGCTGACCCGACTCTCTCTGCCCCCTTCATTTGGGGCCCATGAAGATCCCCCCAGGTGGATGATGCATGGGTCCAGGGAGAGAGGCAGCAGGACACTCAGGTGCTGGCCAGGGTCCACCACTGAGCTCTGAGACCTTGGACAAGTTCTCCCCTCATCTTTGAGCCTCAATGTCCTCATCTATAAAAGGGATGGAAAAGCTGGACTATCCAGATGACCCCCAAGGCCCTTCCGGTCCTTGTTTCTGGATGCCTCCTGACCCTCGAATGTGGCATGAGGATCAAGGATCAGCTGCGGGCCCAGTAGGGTCTGAGGCAGTCTTCTGGCCCACGTGGCCTTTGGAAGGGACTGGGTGAAAGTTGAGAAGCCTCTGGGCCCAGAGATGGAAGCTGCCCAGTGCTTGGTTCTCAGGCTGAGGGTCCCCCAAGGGGGTAGGGCTGTCTGCCACTTCACACCCAAGAGAATATTCCCCAGAAACAGTACCTGGCACTTCATGCTACAGATACACATCTAGATGGAAGTAGGGTAGGGTCCCCTTTCGGGGGTTGCAGGAAGGGAGAGGCGATGTCAACCAAGTGGGGGGGATCCATTTCTTTGGGTCACCTGCCCACCAACCCACAGTGTGCTCCTCCAAGGGACAGGGTGGGTGCTCCCATGAAATACCCAGGAACCCTGCTGGGAGATCACCAATCATAGAGAAGTTGGAGCTTACGACTCCCCTCCAGCCTCACCACACGCATGGCCCTCCACATCATCCAGGAGGTTGGCTGTTGACGCGGCAGCCCCCAGCCTGCCAGGCCATTCAGGAAAACCGTCCCAGGGATGAGAGGACACTGCCCTAGTCCTCCCAGTCCCACCCACTCTCTGCCCCACCCCTCAAGGCTCTGGAGGTATCTGACACACCCACCTGACCCCCTACACCCCTAGTACTGTCCGCCGGGCTCCTTTTCCTGAGGTCAGTGGTGTGGCCAGGCCCTGACACTCTCACCCCGCTTACATCTCTGGGGATGGAGAAAAAGCTTCTTCCCTGTTTCCCTCTGGCTGCTGAGTCTCTGCTATCCTAGGCCCTGTTTGAGAAGCATGAATAGGAGTTCGGGTAAAAATGTGCAAAGCCGTATTTCTACTCGAGGAAGGCAGGGCCAACATGCTTGGAGTGAGGAGGACTCGTGCACTAGTTCAACTAGAGAAATGAGGGGAAGGTTTGATTTTGATGGAAGAACCACTTTTTCTCCCAAGAAGTACATGACCTCAGACCAAAAAAAGTTATAGGACAACTTCTGGGCCTACAGAAGGGAGATAGGAGCTGCTGCCCTAGTCCCTAGGTCTGGTCCCTGGATGGCAACGAGAGATGGGCAGTGGACTGGTGGCCAAGCTCACGGACGGAAGGGGAGGAGGAAGGGAAGGCCACAAAGCCTCGTCCCACTCCCAGGGGAGGGCACAGCTGCAGGGAGTTCAGCAGGGGTCTTGCTCCGTAGCCCTTGGCTTCCACCACCCCCACCAGTGCCAGGCTGGAAAGGATACGACTGATGCTTCAACAAGTGTTTCCTCTTTGACTTCCTCATTTTGGTCTTCTCTGAGAAGGCTCGGGCAAGTTCAAACAGCTTCCTCCGGGTGGCTAGGGGCAGAGAGACCTGTGAGTCATTCTCTTGGCAGCCAGCACACCAGATGGCCTCCTCCCAGGTGTGGGCAAGGCCAGGGCAGGACCAAGACCCCTTGGAGTGGGAGCAGGGGGCAGGCAAGGGTGGAAGTTGGGGAGGGAGAGGTGACAGGAATCACAGATCCCTGAGGATACCACCCCAGGAGTGAGAGGCTGCATCCTGGGTCAGCCTGCAGGGGCAGCACAGGACACCCTGAGCCAGGCCCAGGGACTGCAGGCGACTCAAGATCCGAGTATTCCCTCCCCAGCTGCAACACACTGCAACGCATCTTGGCTCGCTTTCCCACCGCCACCGCCTTCCCGCCCCTCCCCTAGCCACCTCCAAAGTTGGTTCTGGGATTTCCATGACTAATCCGAGATTTTCCCTGAAATGGAGCCTGAGAGGATCGCAGCCTCATTCACACATGGCTGTGGGTCTGTGTGAGGGGGAGGGAAGGGGGCATTCAAGGCTGGTAGGACTTTGTGGAAAGAGGTCCTCCACCCCCACAGAGGCTTAGCAAGGGCCTCTCTGTGCAGTCAGCTCCGGCCAAGCCTCCTCAAGTCACAGAGAACGTGGCCATGAGGACTGCGGTGAGAGCATGTGCGGCACGTTATTTTTCTGCAGACATCTGGCTCAAGAGGATTTAAAACTTAATTTGTTTCTAGACTCAGCTGTAGAGGGAAGTGAGGTAGGAAGGCTGAGGGAGCCAGCCTGTGATGAAAATGTCACTGGTTCACCAAGAGTCAGCTGCATTACACATTCTGGAGGGCTCCCTTACTCCTGGGAGGCCACAGGGCCTGTCTCAGAAAAGCTGGGGAGGGAAGCGGGGCCTGAGCAGGACTCACATTTTCCCATGTGTTTCAGCTTGTCCCTGAATAAGGCATCTTCAGACACAGCGGGGTTGGCGTCGCCAGTTCCTGGAAGGAGACACCTGCTGAAGGCTGGCCAGTGTGGCCAGCCACGGCCGCTGTCCCAGCCATACCCACCCATCTGAGGACAAATGCAAAGAAAGAGCAGGCTTCTTCCCTGACCAGGAGGGAGTTTAAAGCAAGGAGGATGTGGAGTTCCAGGAGCTCCTCTTTCCGCTTGTGGAGTTTGTTTCCTCCTCCGTAAAAATGGGGAGGGTTTAGTGGTCTACTGTGTGTGCGGAGAGCCGGCTCGTGTCTGCTCCCAACTGTCCACACTCTGACCAACTCCATGTTTCATGACATCACTGTGGTACCTTGGGAGTATTTCCACCACGGAGGTCACCAAGCACTACATATCAGGCTCCTGCTGCACCCAGAGTTGGCTGTGAAACCTTCACCAGCACACGAGGGGCCTCCTGCACCCTGACATTCATGTGATGGTCAAATGAGGTGCTGGTTTAGAGCCGACATTCACCTGTAGCAAGTCCCTTGTCCTTCCTGCCAGGGTAAGCCCATCCACTGCTCCCTCCCAGCCACAGGGTTTCTGGCTATTAGACAATGAGTAGGAACAGAATGGGACCAGTCCTGGAGTCAGAACCCTGCCGGCCACAGTCTCCCGGGCTCGCTCAGCATCCGCTTGGGTCTTTTGCTGCCTTTCTGAGACCCCTGCTCTCTGTCCTGCAACTTGGTTAATCCCCAGTCACCTTACCTGCTAAGTCCCCTTTGAGTCATTCTGATCCATCTCAGCAGCCCCGGTATCTCTAGTTAATTCAGGATCAAGGACAAGAGGCTCCTGCTTAAAACTCCCAGCTGCACATCTGCTGAGGCCTAAGCGCCCAGCCTGCTGCTTATGAGTCAGTTCCACAGGATTTTCTCCCTTCAAGCTGGGGTCAGCTCAGCTCCCCATCCCTCTGCTCCTCCACCCCCAACCCCACTGCATGATGCAAGGTCTATTCCAGGCAAGAGCCTTTCTCCGAGGCGGGCGGCTTGTGTACGCGTGGGGCAGGGGGCACTGACTGACGAGGGGCCACTGTTCGCACACAGGCACCAGGTCGTCATTCCCAGTTGTGGCTCAACCCAGTAGTCTGTGCATCCCAGGAGCACTGCTACCCCTCACCCCCATCCAACCCTCCTTCAGCCATTAGAGCTTCTGAGCAGAAGAGCCTGGCCCTCTTTACCAGCAATTCTTACTTCCCACCACCTTGTACACAAAGCTAGAAATTCCTCTTCCTCCAACACCTAGGGCAGGGCCCAACAGATGGGAGATATTCTCCAGCTACGTCATGAATGAATGAGTCAACTCCCCAGATTATTCCTGCCCTCCTTTTTTTCCATGCATATGCTAAAATCAATAAGTCCTCAGCTTTGCTAGTTTGTTCTACCTGTTTTCTGGGCATTTCTCCTTACAAGACCATAAACTTCCTCAGGACACAGACCAAGAGTTATCAGTCTCTGAGTCCCACCATAAGGCATTTTGGAGTCCTTTTCTTTTCTTTCTTTTTTTCTTTTTTTTTTTGGAGATTGGGTCTCACTCTGTCACCCAAGCTGGAGTACAGTGGCATAATCACAGCTCACTGCAGCCTCAACCTCCTGGGCTCAAGTGATCCTCCCACCTCAGCCTCCTGAGTAGCTGGGACTACAAGCACATGCCAATATGCCCAGCTAATTTTTGGTAATTTTTTGGTAGAGACAAGGGAACTTACTTTGTTGCCCAAGCTGGTCTTGAACTCCTGGGCTCAAGCAATCCCCCTGCCTCGGCCTCTCAAAGTGTTGGGGTTACAGGTGTGAGCCACTGCACCTGGCCATGTGTCCTTGACTAGCCTATACTCCAGGCATAGGTTGAGAGTTCAGCCAGCCTATGTTATTTGATCACAAATGGGGGCTCAGAAGCCCAGCAGTGGCTGGATTGGAAAGACCCCAGAGCAACTAAATGGAGTGGATATGGAGGTGTGGGGAGAAGTGGCCCCACCAGCCTGCTGAGGGGGCCCACGCCCCCTCCCACAATCTGTTTTTTCACCCTACTCCCAAACTCCAAATATGCAAAGCAAAGTTGGGTATGAGCCCCCACCATGCCTCTAGGTTTTCTTCCCCAGAAGGCAAAATTACCTGGGACAGGAGATGGAAAGCCAAAGTCGTTTCCGACAGCCACGCTGCTGGATTTAGATTTCTGGGATTCGTATTTCAATCGATCTGGAAAAGGACCACATTCATAGGTCGGGGAGGTTAGCTCCTGGGCTCCCAGGGGCAGGCTGGGCTGGGACACAGTAGTTTGCTAGAGGCTAAGTCCCCAGAATCGCACATGAGCACACATGGGCACCCAAAATATGAGTGCACACAACATCTACCCGCTCTCAAAGAACCAGCAGTAAAAGAAACTACTGCCTGACAGCCATCTCAAATGTCAGAATTAAAAGACTCGGAGAGACTGTAGAGTTCAAACTCCTTCATTTAAAAGGAAAGGCTCAGCCAGGGGCAGTGGCTCATGCCTGTAATTCCAGCACTTTGGGAGGCTAAGGCGGGCAGACCACCTGAGGTCAGGAGTTCAAGGCCAGCCTGGCCAACATGGTGAAACCCCGTCTCTACCAAAAATACAAAAATCAGCCAGGTGCAGTGGTGTGTGCCTATAATCCCACCTACTTGAAAGGCTGAGGCAGGAGAAACACTTGAACCTGGGAGGCGGAGGTTGCAGTGAGCCGAGATTGAGCCACTGCATTTCAACCTGGGCGACAAGAGGGAGACTCTGTCTCAAAAAATAAATAAATAAAAAATAAACGGAAAGGCCTTGAGCCTTTCAGCACCTTTGCTGCAGAGCTGGGGCCAACCTTGGGCCTCAGCCCAGCATTCTTCCTGCACAACTTGCTCCTCCCCCGCCAACACACCATCAGTTACACACACAAGCTCTCACGCTGTGGCCATCACAGGGGCAGAGCTCCACTGCCCTCTCACTTCCTCCATCCCAAACGCACGCCCACCCTGCAGGGGCAAGGTAGCCAGGCTGGGGAGCAGGGTCTCCAACCCAGAGACCACCCAAATACCTGCAAAGTTCCAGAGCCCCTGCTCTAAGGTCTTCCACTCAAGAGCCTCCCCCACCCTGGCATTCATGAACCCAGTCGTTCTGTTCCCGGAGCCCCAGACGCATCACGCCTGCCTTGGGGCTGGGGCTCTGTGAGGAGGGGCAGTGCTCTTCTCCCTGCTGCCCTGTGCCAAGGCCAGTTCCTGGCACAGAGCAGGTGTGCAAAGGGAAGAAGGCTTCAGAGTGCACACCCTTCTTCCTCTGAGTCCCGAGGGAGAAAGGGGTGGGTTAGTGACCCAGGTCCTCATAGGCAGAATTCTGAGGCTCCCATGGGATAACCTGGTGGGAGTCAAGGCTCAGTAGGACAGAAAGCACCTGGCCCCTCAGCCCGCAGCTCAGTGCTTTCCTGAGCCCCAAGGCTAAAGCCAGCATCACTTCCCTTCTTCAGCCAGGGAGAAGTGGCTGCAGGCACTGCCCACCTCTCTCCAGGGCAAGGAGGAAGTCGCGGTTTCGTTGCAGCTCCTTCATGAACTCCTCGTTCTGTAGGAAAAGCGCGATCCTCTCATCCTCCAGGTACTGCTTCCAGCGGCTCTCCTGGTCTCGGGGCCCTGGCCCAGTCATGGCAGGCGGACCTCCCTCTCCACTCCCAGGCTTGGGGCCCCCAGCATTACCCTGAGGAGGGGGGCGAGCATGTTGAACGTGTACACACAAGGGTACATGTTGCACAAACATCCACATCCCTCTGGTTGCACACACGCCCTGTCCAACATCCTCTAGCCCTCACCTGAGGCTCACACCTCCTAAAGGAACCTGGTGGTGAGCCAAAATCCAATGGACAGGTCAGAGCCCTCACTGCAGAGGACACAGCAGTAGCCTAAAAACTATTTTTCCTCCACGCCACGGACCACCTCATACCTTCATCTACAACCTGAACAGTGCTGAAATAAATCTGCAAACTGTGGAACAGCCTATACGTGGATTCCCAAACTCAACCCTCTCCCGGCACCAGCAGCCTCAGGGTGGACCTGCCCCGCTGTGGGGCACCTTGGGGCATGCCAACACCTATCGAGAAGCTGCCTCTGGCCCTTTCCCAAGGGAGGAAGGGGGGTGCTCTGGCCCTCCACCATTGGCCACCCCATGCCCACCTCTCTCCAGCCTGAGGTGACTGCTGCAGCAGACAGCCTCCTTAGGCTGTCACCTTCCCTGGATAGAACAGGACACCTCCAGACCCAGGCAGGAAGTGAGGCTTTCAGTTCAGCATTCCTTCCCTACGAACCCAGGGCAACAGAAATAGCTCAGCCTGGGTTTAAACATCAGGAAGTAAAACTGGCTGGCACAAATTGTGTGGGCAAAGAGAGATGCTGGACAGGCAGGTGGGAGTGGAAGGCGGGCGCGGCCCCCGTTACCTGTATGCTGTCCAGCTGCTGGGGGAGGATGCGGAGAAAGTCATCTGGGAGGTTGCCCAGTAGTGGTGGGTTCCAGTTCCGATAGCGTCTCTGGCTTGTAGGGGCTGCAGAGCCCAGTACGTCGATACTAGGGGATGGGAGGTGACAGGGAAGAGGGAGTCATTCAGCCCAACCCCAGGTCTCCTGGCCCCATCACACCAGGTCCTCAGGCAGGTCGGATCCTGCTCAGAGATTCCCATGGCCTCCACTGCCCCCAGAACAAATGCCCGTCACTTTGTGTCATCACTGGAGATGTCTCCACCAGCCTCAGCGAATTCCCCAGCCATTCATGCTGTCCAGTCACAGTGCCCTCCCAGGTCTCTAGACCTTCAGCGCTGTCTGGCCATGGTACACACGTGGAACTCTGTGGATTTAGCTATAGATGTTTACAAACGTCCCCTAAAGACGGCAGGGATTGTATCCTTTCATGCTTCTATCCTAGCACCTACACAGTGCCAGGCTCATGGTGCTGAGTGACAGGTATGGTCCAAAGGAACAGACACATAAGCCACCAGCACCACAGCCTGCTGCATGTTGGTTTGCTGAAGAGGGGGCATATGGGGACGCCAGGATCCGTACAGAGGGTAAAGCAGATCCGAGCTCCAGTTCTGGCTCAACCACCAGCCGGCGGGGTAGTCTTAGGTGGGCCCCTGTTCCCCTCTAAGGCTGGGTTTCCTTAGCCAGAAACTGCTGCCTCCCTGCCCAGGTGCTGGGGAGCCCCTCAGGAGGCCGTGTCCTGAGCAGTGTTCTGAAAAGGTGTGTGGAGAGGTGAGTGTGGAAGGGATCTCGCTCTCCGGGTGCTGGGATCACTCTTTCCAGGCCTGTTGTGTGTGTGGCAGGAGCTCTGTGCCATGGCAGGTCCAACAGCTGGGCAAGGCAGTAGAGGAAGAGGGGGTGGCACACACACCCTCCCTGACCCCCAGGCTCCCGCCCTACCGCCCTGGGCCTGAGGGCAGCTCGGAGCCCAGCCAGGAGCTCCCCACAGCTCCATGGCAGCCTGCAGCGTGGCAACCGCAGGACACGTGTTCCGCTGAGTCAGGCAAACGGCACACTGAGAAGGCAGCCGAGGGCCGGGCGGTGGGGGCCGCTCTCGCTCTCTCTCGGGCCTGGCTTTGATTTGGTCTCCAGCTCTAGGAATCCCGCCCGCCCCCTCACTGGAGGGGAGCTTTTCCGGGCTGCAGCTGACTATGGAAATAACTTCCTTTCCTTTTCTATTTTGGGCGGGTGGCCGGCGGCGGGGGCGAGGGGAAGGGGCGGGGGCGGCAGCAGACGGGATAACCAGCTGCTAAGTGCCTGGTGGGAGCTCAGCTCTTGCAGACTGGAGCCAAGGGAACCCCAGCACGCCTAGTCCACCCTCTGGCTGCACAGACTCAGGGGGAGAGGGAATGGTCTGGAGAGGAGCTTGCATCACAACCCGGGACTCCCATTCCCAGGCCAAATTTTTTCTACATCACTGCCACCTTCTGCCACTGTTGGAGGCTTCATTTTTCTCCAAAGGCCAGAGATGGGGAGAGAGGAAGCCCCATCTCTCAGGGACTCGCAGACCACCCCAGGCTACAGCAGGGAGGGACCCTCGCCAGGGGTATTACCCGTTCTTGGGGTCTCAGGGTCTTCATCTGGGACACGGGTGCCCACCTCCAACTTAACCACACCTCGGAGCCACCCAGGAAAGCAGCGGAGGGAGAACCTCAGAGGTGCATCTGGACTCCTCTAGCCATGAGGACTCCAAGTGCAGAAGGGGACAAGGGGGAGGAGCCCCTGTTCTTAGCTGAGTTTCCTTGCTGCTGGGCCTGTGGTGCTGAAGGAAGGCCAGGCCCAGCCCCCTCCCGGCCCCTTGCCTGGCACTGGTAGAGATGAGGTCAGCCCACAGCTGCGTGAGCCAGGGGGCCCTGAGCACAGGCAGCCCAGGCAACTCCATTGTGGTCGGAAAGGAATGTCAGAAATGAGCTGAGACGCAAATAAAAATAAAACTTCCAAGGCTGTAATTTTAACGGAAAAACAGCAGGCGGCCTGTGTGGATGGGTCCCCTGGGTTTCAGAGTCTGTCTTTCTTTCAGACAGATGGAGGGAAGGACAGGCTGGGGGAGGGGAAGGAGAGAGAAGCTGGGGAGGATTTCCCAGCCCAGAGTCTCTGATTCTGGACCCCAAAACTATAACTTCAAGCCCCATCGGACCCCCAGGTTTACCCATGGAACATCAGACCTGATGGAAAGGGATTTCAGAGACAGCCCTTCCAGGTAAAATTTTTGGTAAAAACTGGACATTGAGGTCCAGAGGTGGTTCAAGCCATGTCCCAGGACACACACATCATCCAGGCAAAACCTGGGCCCAGGGATCGTGACATTTGAAGCATGCTCCCCGGGGTGGCCCTGCCTCTCTGTGCCCTAGCAGGCCAATGCCCACGCTCCCAAACTCTGCCCCATCTGCAGGTTCTCGGCACCCCAGTGACTGGAGGTAGCAGAAGGGGGCCAGGCCATTCCCCCACTCAAATTTGATCTCCCTCAGCAGCCAGAGGAAGAATCCTAAAACATGAACCTGATTGTGTCGCTCTCCAGGTTAAGGCCCTTGAATGGCTCCCCAGCTGGCTGCAGGAGAAGATGGAAGCTCCCTGGAAGGCCACAGGGCCCTTGATCTGCTTACCTCTCCAGCCTTACCCAACGGTAGATCCCCAGATGGGCCCTCTTTCCTGCCTCCAGGCCTCTGCACGTGCTCCTTCCTTTGCCTGAGTGCCTCCCCATCCTTTGCTTCTCCACATTACTGCCAATGTGACCTTCAGGTCACAGCCTGGACATCAGTTTCTCCTGGCAGCCTTCCCTGCCCCTGTGTCTTGGGCTTCCCTAGACCCTGATCTCCTTGGCAGTGTGTGGGGAAACAGGCAGTACTGTATTCACCTCCACATGACACACATGGCTCAGCACATGGTTCACACACATGGTTCAGGAGTGCTGTACTCACCACCTCATCATACACATGGCTCAGCACCTGCATACACAGCAGGCAATTCAGTCAATGCTGGAAATGAATGTCTTGGGTAGAGGGACTGGACAAAGCACTGGAGATGGCCTAGAGGCCCAGGTCTAGCAGAGCCATCCTGGGGCAAAGGGACCCATGCCTCTACTGAACACTGGCCTCTGGGGGAAGCCTCGCCTCTGTTCTCAATGTTCAATGTTAGAGCTAAACTCAGAGGCCAGCCAGTGTAGCTGGAGGACAGGAGGGAGCAGTAAACCACTGATTATAGATCTGGTCTATAACTGGGACTGTGCTAAGTGCTCCACACACATCTCATTCAATCCTCCTCAGTGCTAACGTGGAAATTATTATTCCCATTTCAGGGGAGGCAAACAAAGCTCAGAGAGGTCAAGCAATGAGCCAAAGGCCACATTGCAAAGGTGCCTGGAGAATTCTAAGCTAGGCAGGTGAAGGAAGGGGTGGGGAAAACAGACTGCTTCTGTCTGACTCCACTAGTCAAATTCTCCTCAGTGCATCCACTCCCAACCCAGCAAAACCTTCATTTCCTGAGTCAGGCTCCAGAACCTCAAGCAAGAGCAGTAACTTGTCGAAAGCCCACAGGGTCTTTGTCTAGTGAGCCTTGGTCTAGTGCTGAGGTTACCTTGCCCCCAAGTGGGACTCCCATCACTGAACTGCACCACCCTGCCCCCCCACCCCCACAGCAGGCTGAACACCCAGCCAGAGTAGGGAGGGAGGATGTGGCATGGATATCCATACCACGTTATACTGGTATTTTCAACCAAGCATTGATGGTATGCCCTGTAGTCCCAGCTATTCGGGAGGCTGAGGCAGGAGGACTGCTAGAGGCCAGGAGTTCAAATTCACCATGGGCAACATAGTGAGACCCTGTTTCTATTTAAAGGAAAAAAAAACTCCTTTCTCTTATGGCCTCAGTTTTCCCTTCTGAAAAATAGGTGGAACCACTCTGCCTAGCAGAAACTAAACTTTTTGCAAAAATATCTTGGAATATTAAAAAAAAAAAAAAAAGGTGGGGGTCGGGGCAGGTCCGGTGGCTTACATCTGTAATCCCAGCACTTTGGGAGGCTGAGGTGGGCAAATCACCTGAGATCAGGAGTTCAAGACCAGCCTGGCAACATGGTGAAACCCCGTTTACTAAAAATACAAAAGTTAGCCAGGCATGGTGGTGCACATCTGTAATCCCAGCTACTTGGGAGGCTGAGGCAGGAGAATCACTTGAACCTGGGAGGCGGAGGTTGCAGTGAGTAGAGATCATGCCAATGCACTCCAGCCTGGATGACAGAGTGAGACACCGACTCAAAAAAACAAAAAGTCAAAGAAAGGAAAATCATTTAGCCCGGGGCTCTGTGATCCATCCCAGGCTGCAAGTCCTGCCTATGTCTCACCCAGACCCACTCACTCACTCCCCACCTCCCACTCCAGTACAGCCTGCCAGCTCCTGGTACCATTCGTGATAAAGATCCCAGCTCTGTTCCTGTCCCTGACTCAAAACACTTCCCTCCCTCCTCCCCTGAGTAACTTTCTAGGACTGACTCTATGAGCTCCCTAAGCTGCAATCACAGAGATTTTTCTCATTCGGGAGGTGACAGGACACAGCAGTGAAGAGTGATTAGCTTTAAGTCAGAATGACCTGGATTCAAACTCCAGCTCTTAGTCTTGGGGAAGTTATGGAATCTCTCAAGGCTCAGTTTCCTCATCCATAAATGGGGGTGATGACAACAGTGCCCGCCTCTGCGTTAAATGTAATGGTGTAGCTAAAGAACCTGCTCTGCTTCTGGCATTGGAAGGGTGCTCAGTCAATGCTAGCTATACTTGTGTGGTAACAGAGTTCACCACTGCTCTAGGGCTGTTCTGGGGAGAAGGGAAGATCCAACTGGGGCAGGTGCCCTGTCCCATCATCTCCGCACCCCCTCACCACTCCAGGCCTGAGCCATTCTAAGAAACAGCAGCTCTAGGGCAAAGAGGCCACACCCCAGCTCCAGCAGCCCCAGCACAAACGTGGAGCCCAGAAAAACAAGCACCCCAGAGACCCATGGGACCTTGTTAGCAACTAGCTTGCTTATTTATTTATTTATTTATTTATTTATTTATTTATTTATTTATTTATTGAGACAGAGTCTCACTCTGCTGCCCAGGCTGGAATGCAGTGACGCCATCTTGGCTCACTGCAACCTCCGCCTCCCGGGTTCAAGCGGTTCTCCTGCCTCAGCCTCCCAAGTAGACGGAATTACAGGCGTGTGCCACCACCTCTGGCTAATCTTTGCATTTTTAGTAGAGACGGGGTTTCACCATGTTGCCCAGGCTGGTCTTGAACTCCTGACCTCAAGTGATCCGCCCATCTTGGCTTCCCAAAGTGCTGGGATTACAGACGTAAGCCACTGTGCCCAGCCTAGCTTCATTTTAAGCTTCCAAATTACAGAGTCTCTAACCTGGAAGAAGTTTCCAGGGACCTTGCAGTCTACCTCCCTGCCTCCAGTTATCAAACTACCTTAATGAAAGAGACTTGCTCTCACTGCTTAAAAATCCCCACAACATCCCTAGCCCAAGGATGGCAGCTAACCATTCCATCAATTACTGATGACTGGCTGGGAATGCTGTGTTCTGTGTTGAGGAGGATCTGAGGCTCTGTCTTGACTCAGCAGGAAAGAGCACAGTGATGAATCAGTCATGTTTGCTGTGGGCTTGGGAGGGGAAGTGTCAGTACACATTCCCTGTTTGTCATTCCTACTCTGGCATCTCCCTTGACTATAAGCTCCCAGAAAGCAGAGGCTGAGCTTTACTTAACTCTGTGTCCCATATGGTACGAGACACACCGCCTAGCCTACAGTAGGAATTTAGGAAATGTTTGCTCTTGCAATCCTTACCTTTTGCAAGTTCTCCTTGGTATCTAGCTAAAATGTCTCTTGCTGCAGTAGAAGCCTGTTCTTGGAGAATATACTGAGGGGTCCAGCCAAGTTTCCTGTTGTTTATACACAGACCCAGCCACTGATCCTCTTCCCTACCACCCTGTGCTCTGAGACATGACAGATTCTCACCGGGGAGGCGGAGTTGGGGGAGCCAGAGGGTAGGGCCGGTCGAACACATGCATGTGGTAGGCTGGCGGGGAGTACACAGGCGGTGGCTCTTCATCCGAGCTATCGGGTTCCAAAGTCCTTTCCAAGATCTAAATCAGAGGCAACAGAGAAAGAAATATTAATCATCCCTCCTTGAATTTAAATACCATTTAGACAAAATCAAGTGTGGGAGGGCAGGTATGATAAAGGAACTCTGTGTGTTGCTAGTGGGAGTGTAAATCGATACAATCACCACTTTAGGAAACTGCCTTTTTGAAAAAGCTAAACACATAGCTACCTCTGACCCTCCAGTTCTGGCACACTCCACAGACATCAAAGTATATGCCCCCAAAAGAATGTTCACAGCAGCATTCTCCCTCCATGTACAGTTCAAACACAGGCAGAAAGAAACACACAGTGGTAAGGGTCAGGGCGATGTGCCCTCTGTGGGGCGGGTAAGGGTGGGAATGGACACCAGGGGCACTCCAGGTTCTGGGGATGATGGTTCTTGAGCTGGTGCTGATAATGTGTTTTATTCACGCTGTGAAACTCCACTGAGCCGCACGCGTGTGACTCATGTGCTCCTGTACCCACGCTATTCTTTGATGATAACATCATTCATACCCTCTCTCAAAGTACCTCCACGTCTCTGATGTCACCTTAACCTCGAACAACCTGGTGCTGTAGGATATGGCTCATTACCCCATTTGACACAGAAGGAAACTCAGGTCTAGGCTAAGTGACATGGCAAAAGCCACATGCTTTTTAGAACTGAGTCTTGAACTTGGACCACAAGGATCCCTCCCTCAGGCACACTGGCTGCACACTCAGGTTGGACTCTCAGGGCAGAGAGTAGCAAGGGGAGTGCCCGGGATGCCTGCTCTCCTTCCCAAGCTCTTGTCTTCTCCAGGAGCCAAGAAGAGGGCCAGGGAGAGGCCAAGGACTGGGCAAAGTCTGGGGTCCTACTCCACTGACCAACCTAGATTCTTCCCCAGAGGCCCAGAGAGGAGTTTGGAGCAGCTAAACACATGGCTACCTCTGACCCTCCAGTTCTGGCACACTCCACAGACATCAAAGTATATGTTCTCCTGCCTCAGCCTCCCAAGTAGATGGAATTACAGGCGGGCACCATCACCCCTGGCTAATCTTTGTATTTTCAGTAGAGGTGGGGTTTCACCATGTTGACCAGGCTGGTCTTGAACTCCTGACCTCAAGTAATCCACCACAGGAGGCGGCCCCTGACTGGGAGATCCTTCACCACACAGCCCAACCTGGCCTACACCTTCACCTCCCGCTCACTCCCCACAACTCTGTTCCCATCTCCTCCAAGATCAAAGAACATGGGAGGAGCTCAGAGAGGCTGTGACTCTCAGGTGCCCCAGAGCCCCCAGACCTCAACTGAGTTTGCAGAAGTCACCATAATCATGCTGCCTGTATAAGCCTGGGCTGGGCCAGGCTGCACTGGTACATCTCTGCTCTGAGACCAGCCATGCCCAGCACACACAGCCTCCCAGGGGCACCTGGTGGGTAGGGAGGTGAGCCTGTGCATGTGAGCACACCTACACACACATACCCACACACACGCACACATGCACACACATGCACACGTGCTCTCTGCAGTGCTCTGCACATACACAGCTAGCTCAACCCAAGGAGGCCTCGCGCCCTGGAATGCACTAACGTTCTTTCCTTTGAGGCCGAAAGTATTTAAACAGATGCTTTTGCAGGAAAGGAAGAATGTAGCACTTGGCAGGCCACTGCTCTGCTTACCCTAAATTTCCACAAGAAAGGAAAAAAGAGAGAGAACACTGTAAGCACTGCTTCTGTTCCCCGGCGAATCTTTCATGCCTGGCACAGGACAGTGGCCCCGCAAGTCCCTGGCTCATTCAGAGAACTTGCTGCTGCTGTCCCCCACCCCGACACCCTGTTTCCCAGACCCCTCTGCTCTGAGGGATAGGGCTCCGGGCTGCGGCCTTGAGGCTAGCAGTGGTAGGTCTCGGTGGCTGGCCTGGGCTGTTCCCACTGATGTGGGTCGGAGTGAGGTGGCTGAGGAGGAGAGGAGAGCTCAGTAGAAACTGTCCCCTAAAGGAAGCTGCTTGGGGTTTCCTCTGACTGTGGCCAGCGGCAGTCAGCCCCCCAGACTCAGGGCAATCAGGTCTCCCCGGCCACACCAGGAGGTCCCCCCACACAGCTCCTCCGTGCAGCCTCCCAGGGCAGCAAGACCAGACAGACAGACGTTCATCAGAGCCTCCTGGAGAGGACTTGGGAAACACAGAGAAGGCAGATGGCCGGCCAGGCAAGCTCCAGAATGCAGAGCCTGAGTCCCAAGGAGAGTAACCCCAGCAGCGCCTCCCTGGCCTCTCCCTCCCACTGCCACCAGCCACAAAGAGGTTGTTCCTCTGGCTCTAAAGGTGCTGAAGTTTTGGACTTTTCAGTCTCCTGGCTTAACTCGTTGTGGGTGATGGATGCCTGCCAGGTGCTCCAGGGGGCAGGGTCTAGGCCATTTATCTGACAGGAGATATTTCTCCATGGCAAGGATACCCCTCGGGCCAGCCCACCATCCATCAGCCCCCAGAAAGCGTTTTTTTTCCGTTCAGCAGTTATTGTCATTCCAGCTGTGGCTCATAAATTTTCCGAAGCACTTTCCGCTGGCTCAGGAACTGCCTGCCTATGGGCCCAGGCAGAGTTCCAAAGGTGGGGGGGGTGGGGAGACTGCCAAGGGAGGGGAGGGGGCTCAATTTGGAAAGCAAGATTCTTAGAAAAACAGAAGTGCCCATACAGCAAGGGCCTACTTAGGGGGTTGTGAAGCCTTGCAGAGGTTTATAGGGCTGTGGGGGCCTTGGACAAAGGAGGAAATACTACCCTACCTGCCAAACTGTCAGGGCAAATCAGACTGCAGAAAGGGTCAGAGCTTGCAGAGAGCTTTCTTTCCAGTTCACACTTAAAGCACATACAGTTGACTCTCGAATAACATGAGTTTGAACTGCATGGGTGCACTTACAGGCAGATTTTCTTCCACCTCCACCACTCCTGAGACAGCAAGACCAACCCCTCCTCTCACTCCTCCTCAGCCCACTCAATGTGAGACGATGAGGATGAAGCCCTTTACGATGGTCTACTTCTACTTAATGAATAGAAAATATATTTTGTCTTGCTTATGATTTTCTTAACATTTTCTTTTCTCTAGCTTACTTTATTGTAGGAATACAGTATATGATACATATGACATACAAAATATATGTTAATCAACTGTTTCTGTTAACAGTAAGACTTGAGGTCAACAATAGGCTATTAGTAGTCAATTTCCGGGGAAATCAAAAGTTATATTAAAAAGTGAATTTTTTGGCCGGGCACAGTGGCTCAAGCCTGTAATCCCAGCACTTTGGGAGGCCGAGATGGGCGGATCACGAGGTCAGGAGATTGAGACCATCCTGGCTAACACGGTGAAACCCCGTCTCTACTAAAACATACAAAAAAAAAAACTAGCCGGGCGAGGTGGCGGGCGCCTGTAGTCCCAGCTACTCGGGAGGCTGAGGCAGGAGAATGGCGTAAACCCAGGAGGCGGAGCTTGCAGTGAGCTGGGATCCGGCCACTGCACTCCAGCCTGGGTGACAGAGCGAGACTCCGTCTCAAAAAAAAAAAAAAAAAAAGTGAATTTTTGACTGCATGAGGGGATTCACTGCCCCAACATCTGCATTGTTCAATGGTCAATTGTATCTGCAGACACACACATACACACACACACTCTCACTCTCTCTCTCCTTCTTTCTACAAAGAGGATCCATATTTTCCAATACTCCTTCCACCACCTACTCCAAGTAGATCGAAGGAGTGGTCTCCCAAGGAGAGAGACAGAAAACTGTACAAAGACAGCAGCAGCATTTATTCATTCAACAAACACTCCCCAAGTGCTTGCTATGTGCCTGGAGTGTCCTGGGTGCTGCAGATGACACAGGTATAAGCCAGATGTCTTTGCCAACAGAGCTTCTCCACCCTCAAGAGAAGTCTCAGCAGCACACACTAAGGAGGAAAAGCAAGGACACTTCGCCTTGCAGGATGACTGATGGAGAACAGGGACAAGGGTAATAATAATGCCACAGCACAAAGTTTGTGAGGATTAGAAGAGATGACACATCGGGATGGGTGCGGTGGCTCATGCCTGTAATCCCAACACGTTGGGAGGCCGAGGCGGGCAGATCACCTGAAGTCAGGAGTTCCAGACCAGCCTGGCTAACATGGTGAAACCCTGTCTCTACTAAAACTACAAAATTAGCCGAGTGTGGTGGCACATGCCTGTAGTCCCAGCTACCCGGGAGGCTGAGGCAGGAGAATCGCTTGAACCTGGGAGGTGGAGGTTGCAGTGAGCTGAGATTGCACCATTGCACTCCAGCCTGGGTGACAGAGCAAGTCTCTGTCCCCCGCCATCCAAAAAAAAAAAAAAAGTAGAGATGATACATCTAAAGCACTTAGGACGATGCCTGGCATGGGTCAGGACTCAACAAAGAGTGGAGTTAAATCCCACCTGCTGGGTCCTGGTCTTGTCCATGGCTGCAAGTCTCAGATGGCCCTGTGGACAGCACCCCTCTGATTAACAGGCTCTGTGTGCCTCACCCTTCTGCACCAAGCACCTCAGGCTCTGCTGATAGTAGGAGGCCAGATGTCCACTGAACTTGGGTGGGACTGGGAGGGACTCACAACCTCCAGCAGATGGGTACTGATGCAGTACGCAGGTCCTCTCTCTCCAGTCACCTCCCTGGAGAGACTGCTTGGCTATGGCTCACTACTGCTTCCATCAGGCCACAGTCAGAGGGATTTAACTGGCAAGTCTGATTCCTCACTACCTTTCCGTGGCTAGGCTCCCAGGATACAGCCACACTCTTTTTTCTCAGCGTCAGGGCCTTGTCAACCTCACTGATCTCCTCTCACTCTAGGACCCTGACAGATGGTCCCTAGCCAGTCAGACACTATTTCACCTCCCAGCCTCTGCGCAAGCTGTTCCCTTTGGCTACACACCCTTTCCCCGGCTTCACTCTTCCTTTGGGTCTCCCTTAGGGTTTGGGCTTAGCCATCGCTTCCTCTGGGAAGCCACCCCTTTCTGCCCCTTCCACGTCTCCATCGAGCACTTACCACTCTGGCCGTCAGTACGGGACTCGCGCTTCTAGTCCATACTGGACTCTGAGCTCCAGGAGGGCAGAAATTTGGTCTAACTTGGCCACTAGCGGACTCTAGGCCTGGAAGTGGAGTTCAGTATGTTGGGGTGGGGCCCAGGCACCTGCATTTTTAACAAGCACCTTGATTGTGATGCCTCCTGACTCAGGGTCTAGTGCCACGTCTCACACACCACTGAGTGGGTGCTCAGTGTTTGTTGAATGACTGCATGATTTCTGCCCATAAAATAAGGTCACTGACGGATGGTACTTTTCCCTGGGGGAAGTAAGGCTGCTTGCTAATTAGAACCCAGACAGCGGAGTAACCCAGGTCTTCTTGGAGGTTCCAACTGTGGTTGGAATTACCTGGGCCGCGCCCCTACCTCCGGAGGGATGCTGTCCTCCGAGTCCGAGCTGTCCTCATAGACACCACCGCCGCCGCCGCCGCCGCCCTCCAGATTCATCTGCAGCAGCTGGTCGATGGTGGCATCCACAGCACCGCTGTTGGCGCGCAGCACGCATTCGATGATGTCGTAATCCATGTTGGGGAACATGGTCTTGAAGTCATCCATGGCCTGGTTGAACTCCAGGCGGCGCACCTGGCGGGCCGGCCGGCTGTTGTTGAGCTCCTGGGGGGAGGCCGCGCCTCCCCCTCCCCCGCGCGCCCCGGCTGTGCCACCCCCGCCGCTGCCACTGCTGCTCCGGCGGAACAGGCTGGTCATTTTGCGGAGCCGCTTGGAGAAAATGTTTCTAGCCGGCCGCAAAGCCCCTTCCCCGGGGTCTTTCCGCGGTCAGCCGCTTGCTTGCTCTGCGGCCTCGGGCAGCTCACTCCAGCGCCTCCTCCGCCCGGGGTGGCCAGGCAGGAATGGGCTGCCGAGGGCTCCGGGTTAGGAGACTACGGGCGCGCGGGGCCCCAGGCAGCCCTCGGAGAGTGGTCCTCGCGGGGCGGTGGCATGCGGGACCGGGCCGTGCTGGGGTTGGGCGGCCGGTCATCCACACCCCCGGGGCATCCTGGCACCAGCTTCACGGATGGTCCCACCTGAAACCGAGGGAGATGGAGTCAGGGCCGAGACTAGCAAAACATGAGCTCAGGCCAAGGGCTATTAAGAAATGAAAGCAGGGAGGCGCGACCCCTGCCATGCTCAAGGGAGACTTGCTTCTTCCTCCTGCTTTCTCCCCAGCTTCAATAATGAAATCCCTGCAGTTCTTTACTAGCACAGGACAGCTATCAGTTAGCAAGAGCTTCCTCCCACCCAGGTACCATCCTAAGCGTTCTGTGGGGGCCAACTCATGACAGTACTGTAAGGTAGGTACTAGTATCCCCATGCTGTAGATGGAAAAAGTGAGGTATAGACGCTGAGTTAGTGGAGGAGCCAGGATTTGAATCGGGGACATATGGCCCCCACGCCACTGGTCTCTACCATTACACATACTGCCAAGGACCCCTGAAGAGCTGACTGAGGCAGGAGGGGCTCTTAAAGATGTCCTGCCTCTCTGATCTCTAGTCCCTGTTCTCATCTTCTCACATCACTGCCCCAACGTCGTGGTCCCACCACCAGGGCAGGCATCTTGTGCAGAGCTCCACCAAACCCCAGGGACAGCAGTGATGAGAAACGGGACCCTCCAGTGTCACTGGGAGCTTCTGGCCTGAGAGAGGAAACAGGGTTCCATCCTTGCAGAGCCTCGGGCTGATGGGGAGGCCCAGTTCCCACTCTTGGTAAACTCATGTCAGGTCCTAAAACTCAGTCCACTCCCCTGAGAAGCACCAGGCCAACAGAGAGATGCAGAGAGATGCAAGGCCATTGTCAACTCCTGGAATTCATTATCCTCACCCCAATGTCAGGCCGACATGTTTTATTTATATCACAGACACGTTTGTTCTTGTGGAACACTCAGTGTCCCTAAATATTTTTTAAAATCCCAGAAGCTTTTTCTCAAAGTTGTCTTGAGAAACCATATACATCGTAAATGCTGTTATTATCCCCACCAAGCCCAGTTCCCCTGCCCCAGCCAATGTGTGTCCCTCAGCCCCCAGGGTCAGCACAGTGTCCTGACAACATGTATGGGTGGAACTGAATATCAAGCACAATGAGGGACCTAAATCTGCCACAGAAAACTGCCTGGCCCACGCAAAGCTACGCATGTAAACCACTGCCAAGGTTGCATTTCTGTTAGCACAGACCACTGGGAAGGGAGTGTGCCTAAAAACACCAACTTCTGACTTTTTCATGCCTACTCCAAGCCTTACAGTAATTTCATTAATTGTAGAAAAGTGGCAGATTTTAAGAGACCATTCCATCAAAATAATATTCTTGAGTTTGGTGAAACAGGTGCAAACTTGTTTTCACTTTTCTAGAACTTGGAGTCACAATCTTAACAGCTGATATAGAAATGTTCTTTTTTTTTTTTTTTTTTTTTTTCAGTCTCCCTTTGTCGACCAGGCTGGACTGCAGTGGTGCAATCTTGGTTCACTGCAACCTCTGCCTCCCAGGTTCAAGAAATTCTCCTGTCTCAGCCTCTCAAGTAGCTAGGACTGTAAGTGCACGCCACCACACGTGGCTTTTTTTTTTTTTTTTTTTTTATGTGTGTGTGTATTTTTAATAGAGATGGCCATGTTGGTCAGGCTGTTCTCAAACTCCTGACCTCAGGTGATCTGCCCACCTTGGTCTCCCAAAGTGCTGGGATTACAGGC
>NW_012117043.1:6061196-6080992 GCF_000951035.1 Colobus angolensis palliatus | reverse complement strand
AGGTTCAAGCAATTCTCCCACCTCAGCCTCCTGAGTAGCTGGGACTACAGGCATGCACCACCACGCCTGGGGCTAATTTTTGTATTTTTAATGGAGATGGGGTTTCACCATGTTGGCCACGCCGGTCTCAACCTCCTGGCCTCAAGTGATCCACCTGCCTCTATCTCCCAAAGTGCTGGGATTACAGGCATGAGCCACTGCGCCTGGCATTATTTTTTCTTTGCATATACCACCATAAATGAATTTATTTTACTAATGTAATCAAACCATAAATTCTATGCAACTAGTTTTTTCCACATAAGATATTGTGGCCATCTTCCCATGTCGGAATACATAGGGCTATGCCATCATTTTTAGTGTCTGAATAGTATTCTGTTGACTGAGTGAAGCATGATTTATTATCCAACTCCCTCTACCCCATCTCTTCCTACATGAGCAAGTCAGAGCCCAGAGGGGCCAAAGCCATTTCACAAGGAGACACCTCAAATGATCGGTCCAAGAGAGTTTTGCTGTGAGAAGGAACACAGGAAGGTAGCCAGGTATGACATGGTTTCCCATAGCTGGCTTTAGATACCCCAACACCCCCACACCCACATCTCCCACCAACCCACATACATCAGAAGAGTATGCAGCTTCGCCTCAGCCAAAATGCCCTCCGAGGCAGGGCTCCACCCTGACAACTGCCTTTGTCCTGGGTTCTGGGGACCTGCCCTCAAGTCTCTAACACAGACCTCAGGGCCGGGAGGTCCCCAAAAGCTGATGCCTTGGGCTACTGTCTGCTGCCCTAGTGTCATCACACACAGGGGTCAGTGAGTTGTGTTAAGGCCTTCTGGAGTAAAGCCATCATCTCCCTGCCCCTCCGGTAATTTACTAAGAGAGATGGAGGGACCCGGCTCTCACTCTGCCAAAGGCAATCCCTCAAAGAAAGATGACCTGGGCCACCCCCAGGGGAAGAAGAAGGAAGATGGCAAGACCTACTTTTTCCCCATTAGCAGCCCTCTGGACAGCTCCCTTGGGTTCTGGGCCTCTCTGAGTGTTGAGAAACTCCAGAAGCCACTTATAGGAAGCGCAAACTGGTTCAGACAGGGCTGCAGTTCCCCCTCCGCACGTGGCCTCAGACAAGTCTCCCATCCTCTCCACGGCCCTATGTCCTCATCTCGATGCACCCCTTAGGGGGTTTCAATGGGAATGAAATAAGATAATCCTCAGCACACTGCCTAGAAGGTGGCATTCGAGGTATCACTGCCCCAGGAGGCTGGTAGAGAGCCAGGAGCAGTGGGTAAACTGGCCAAGCTGCCCCCGCAGGGGATGGGGTAGGGAGATTCTAGGGGAGTTTTCCCCAGCACCTGGATGTCAATCCCTGGAACTCTTTTAGGCCTCTGGAAGGAAATATCGATCCTCACGGTCCCGGGGGAGGCTGGGCTGGCCTGGGCAACTGGAGACACGGCAGCTCATGCAGCCGCTTCCATCTGGCCCAGGTGCAAAGCATTGAAAGCATCCTTGTGGGGACCACAAAATGTAAAGGACTGACACTCCAGCCCAGGCCCACACCCTGCCTCACATTACAGGTGAAGAGCCTGAGACCCAAGTCTAGGAGGGAGTTGCCTGAGGACACACAGTGAGTAAAGGCAAAGTCTAGACTTTTCTATTAATGCGTGGTTCTGTAGATGAGAAGAGTGGCTCAGAAATTGTAATGGGAAACACAAGGAAACAGTAATGGGAAACATTTTGATTTACAGAAGCACCATTTCCACAAGACTCTATAAGGTCTGAGACTCCCAGGCTGCCTATAGAACCAGGTGGACTATGGAGGCCCCCAATTCTCAGACCACTTTCCTTTTCTCCCCCTGGCTAAGCTCAGGGCAGAGTCTGAGGCCATGGCTGTGGTGTGCCTGGGAGCAGGGTCAGAGTTGTCCCTGCCAGGCTGCCTTTGGCAACTAGCACTGCTCAAATGAAAAGCAGTTGAAAATACCTGAAAAGATTGAGGCAAGTAGGCAACAGGTTTATGAGCTTGTGCCACATGCTTTCACGTTTAATCTTTATTACAACTCCATGAGACAGGTGTTGCTGCCTCCATTTCATAGCTGTGGGAACCATTTCAGACAGGTTAGGTAAACTGCCCAAAGTCACACAGCCAGTATGTGGCGAGGCCAGAATTAGGAACCCACTTCCTAAGAGGCAAAAAATGCCAAGCAAGGCTGACAGGGCTATGAGCCAAGGAGCATAAGAAATTCAGCCATGTGTGCCCCAGGTTCAGGAGACTGGGCATAGCCCAGAGGACACTTCAGCAGAGGAAACATGACCCAGACAGCATGGTAGCAAGGTCTCTTGGCTCTGCTCCAGAGCTGGCTCTGTGACCTTGGAGAAACCACACCACCTCTCAGAACCCCAGCTGCTGAGCACTGGTAGGGAAACAGAGGGAGATAACCCCTGACTGGCTTCTGAAAAAGGAAGCAAACAACCCACTGGGCTTATCAGACCTCTCAGAAGCTGACTCAAAGGCTCCCCTGAACTCATGATTGTGGATGACCTGGGGACTGGGAGGCAGAAACCCCACACCTGTCCTCCTTCAGGTCCCAGGGAGCCAGGATCAGAGTGGCTCTCCACCTCCCCTGTAAAGGAATCCAGGCCTGGCAGGGGCGGCAAACAGCCAACCTCCTCTCCTAGCATGAGCACGCAGCCAAGGCCTGAGTCACTCCCGGCTTGGCCCACAGAGGTGGGCAAGCTGCCCCAGTGCAGTTCATCTGGCCTTGCCCAGGGTCATCTCAGCCAGCCTCCTGCCTGGTGCATCAAGGCCAGCGAGGGTCTGCATGGGAGCTGTGAGAGCCGGGGAGCCAGAGCCCTGGGTGCACTTTCTGACCCTAGTAAGGCTGTGCGACTTGGGGAAATTGTTTCATTTCTTTGAACCTCAGCTCCCTCACTTGTAGACATAGGGATAGCACCTCCTTGGAAGGAGTATTAATAGAATGTACACGGGTACCTGGAGCATAATAAGCACCCATTGAGACAGGCTGCTGTGGCTTCAGGCACAGGCCTGGGACCTTTTCCCGGGGTAGACTCACTCCCTGAGCAATCTCATCCAGCCCCACGGCTTGGAATACCATGTGCATACTGAACACTGGCTCTCATGTGCTCTAGCCTCTCCTGTGGGCACTCCCCTCAACTCCACACTCATACAGCCTTCCTGCTGCCTCTACTTGGACACCCAACAGCAGCTCCAACAACATGGATCCATCCCACCTGTGATTCCCTCCAACCCCAACCTGTTCCTCCCCTGCCTTCTCCATCTCTGTTAATGGCAACTCTCCCTGGCTTCGCCAAAACCTTTGGAGTCATCTTGGAGTGCTCTCATTCTCTTACACTCTATGTCCAATCTATGGCAAAGCCTATCTTCCCCGTCTTCCAAATGATTTCTGAATCTGGCCACTCCTCACCACCTCCACAGCTACCACGCCCTCCCTAGCTCCCTGCCTCCCACTTGCCAGCCTAGAGACCCCTCATCGCAGGGGTCATGGCCTTTCTCTGCTCCACACCTCCCAGTGATTTCCATGTCCCCAGAATACCCAGAGTTTTACTGTGGCCAACCCACATGGTCCTACCCATGACACCATTTGACCTGCTGTCAAATATGCATGCACACATACAGAGAGAGCCTCACTCACGGCAGTTACCTGGATCCTTGCTAGTCCACCAATGAGCCAGGCACACTCCCACCCAGGGGCCTCTGAACTTACTTTTTCCACCACCTGCTATGTTCTGCTCCCACATATCTGCACGGCTCCCTTCCTTCTGGTCCCTACTCAACCATCACCTTGAGTGGGGACCAAGAGGCAAGTCCACCCCTCAACATCCCAGTGTTCCTAACCCTTTAGGCTTACCTGTCCTATTCGTGAAACAGACCACCATGGATATTATACATTTGTCACTGATATCTTCTCCACTAGAATGTAAGCTCCATGAGGGCAGGGGCTTTGCCATACTCACTGTGGTATCCCCAGTGCCCGAATCGGTGCCTGGCATGGTCAATAGATATTTATTAGGCGAATGAGTAAAGAAGGGAAGGAAAGATGGAGGAGTGCAGTAACTGTGCATTTCCCTCCCTTCCCTTCCTCTTCTGGCTCACAGCAATGGTGGGCGGGGGGCTTTTCAGTTTCCAAAGCCCTCTGTTCCCCACACACTCATTTACTCCTCACAACAAACCTAGAAGATATATAAGGAAATGTGTTATTATCTCACTTCAGAGACAAGGGGTCTGAGGCCAAGGCAGCCCAGTGACATGGACACAAGACTGATGGCAGGCTGCCCCTTTCCAAGCTAATGCCAGCCCTGGGGGCAGGAGGTCGACCCCCTCCTAGATCTGACTTGACCTTCCATTCTGCCCCCTAGGAGGATCAGGGCCCAACCCTGAAAGGTGGGAATTAGAACAGGAAGCTACAGGTCCCAACGGCCAGCACCTTCCTGTGCCCCACCCAGAGGTCACTCTTCTGGAAGGAGGGTAGGACTCCTCAGACCAGCTCTGTCTCTGCACACCCCAGCCTCCCTCCTCTGAAAATCACCAAGGAGCAGACCCTGTGTCCATCTGTGATTGTCGTGATGCCTACCTGCAGAGGGATTTGCTTCTTGCCTAAGATCTGGGCCCAGCCCAGTGGCACTGCCAAGCCAGGCCACTAGGTGGTGTCCCAGAGCTCAGGCCTGGGCAGCTCCCAGGGAAAGGGCCAGAGTGGCTTTTCTCTCAGAACCCAAGAATGTGCCCCACCCCCACCCTTGGACTGATTAAAAGGGAGAAGAACCACCCAATTGCCTCAGGGGTCTTAGTACCCAAGACCTGCAGAGTTGTCAAATCATTTAGTCCTAGGCGGGAGATCTGTGGCACATGTGCCACCACCTTCTAGCCCTCGTCCTTGGCAGACATCACTAATCCATCCAGGTATTACTGTCCTACAGAACCCACACAACCTCAGAACCCTCTGCAACACGGCCTCTGCGCAAGCCACGACCCAGCGATTAGAATTGGCATTCAAGACAACCCACTTGACAGCGCTCTCGTTTCCCGTATGGGGAGACGCAGCCCAGGCTCACTGTCTCATTAGGAATCCAGGCTGCAAAAGCCAGTGGGGCCAGAATGAGGTCATATGACCCTGGGAGGCTTGTGTAACCATGGTTGAGCCCTGCGGAAACCTCAAGTGGGTAATGGCAGAGGCTGCTGGGCTGGGGCAGCTGCATCCTCGGCCAATTGTCACCTCAGAGCGGGTGGGGTGCAGGGAAATCTGCCTGAGCTTCTTGGCTTCAGAGCTGAAGAGGCCCCAAAAGGGAGTGAAAGGAAGGGGAGAGGAGAGCAAGAGACAGATAGAGGCTCTCAGGGTGTGTGTGTGTGTGAGGCAGCCCTGACAGAGACGCCTTGTCCTCCTGTCCCTGCACAGGCTTGTTTTCTTCCCAAGCTATTAATGTCGCTGCAGCTTCAAAAGCCGGGTGACCTTTAAACGCTGAGCCTCCTGCTCCTGCCCAAGGCTCGGAAAAGGCTTAATGGAAATTCGACCCAAATGGCCACAGCTGCTGGGGCTGCAACAAAGCCAGCCTCATTCCCGAGGCCCCCAGAGCTGCTGGGCAGCCACACCTGTGCCCGCCCCCAGGCAGCCAGGAAGGGCAAAGAGGACCCTCGGGCACAGCCATTGGAGAAAAGAGACTGCTGGAGCTTAGGGGAGGAGGAGGAGGAGCAGGGGAGAGACAGACAATGCTGTCATGCGCTGCTGTGTGACCTTGCGTACTTCTCTGGACCACTGATCTCTTCTACATCTGTAAAACATGAGAATTTGGCAGTGTGGTGGCTCACGCCTTTAATCCCAGCACTTTGGGAGGCCAACGCAGGTGAATCAGGAGATCAGGAGTTCAAGACCAGCCTGGCCAAAATGGTGAAACACCATCTCTACTAAAAATACAAAAATTAGTCAGGCATGGTGCTGGGCACCTGTGATTCCAGCTACTCGGGAGGCTGAGGCAGAGAACTGCTTGAACCCAGGAGGTGGAGGTTGCAGTGAGCCAAGATCATGCCACTGCACTCTAGCCTGGGTGACAGAGCAAGACTCCGTCTCAAAAACAAAACAAAACAAAACCATGAGGATTTGATAAAAGGACTCCTCAAGCTCTTTGCTAGCAAGAAGCCCCACTGTCACCCAGAGAAACAGGACACCTGGTTTCTATGCCCACCCAGCAGGGCTGCCAGCAGGAGTGAGGCTAGGGGCAGCCCCTGCCTTCCAAAGGCTACCCCATGAGCTGTGCAGGTTGGGCATGCCATGACGCCTTGGCCACCCCCACCCCTATCACTTAGATCTGTAAGGGTGGGGCATTCCTTTAAAATTTGTTTTTAATCTTTAAAAATCAGAAGAAAGGCCAGGCTTGGTAGCTTATGCCTGTCATCCCAGCACTTTGAGAGGCCGAGGCGGGCAGATCATCTGAGGTCCGGAGTTCGAGACCAGCCTGGCCAACATGGTAAAACCCCGTCTCTACTGAAAATACAAAAATTGGCCTGGTGTGGTGGTGTGTACCTGTAATCCCAGCTACTTGGGAGCCTGAAGCACGAGAATCACTTGAACCAGGAGGCGGAGGTTGCAGTGAGCCAAGATCACACCACTGTACTCCATCCTGGGCAACAGAGTGAGACTCTGTCTCAAAAAAAAAAAAAAAAAGATTAAAAAAAGACCTTTTCTTTTCTAATTTTTCTCTCTCCTGCCTCAACACTTGTGGCCATGTCTGTAGCCAATGGGAGATGTGGGGCAGGGACGAGGGCAAGAGGTTCCAGAGGAGGTGAATGAGGTCCCTCATGGACAAATTGGTCCCAGAGCCTCAGTCCTAAGCACATCATCATTCATCTCTGCTCCTGAGGCCCAAATATCAGGCGTGGCTGCCACAAAAGGCACCATCAAGAAGCCAACACTGCCTTCCAGTGAACAAGATCCAAGGTGAGGCTCCTCAGCAGAGAAACATGTCATTTGTTTGGTTCATCTTAGCAAGATAATGGTCCTAACAGTCATAATGAGAATAGATAATATTTATTGCCTGCTTCCTTATATGCTAGCCACGACTCAAAGTGCCTTATTGCATGTTAACTCTCTTCATCCCCTCTACAGCTCTATGAGGTGCATATTACTACTGCTCTTTCCACTTTATAGTAGAAAAATGAGGCGTAGAAGAGTTGAGTAACTTGTTCAAGGTCACACAGCTAAGCGGCCAAGCTGAAATTTGAACCCAGAAGGTCCGATTCCAGATTTAATGCTCTGTATCCACTGGGCTTGATCACCATTCCATGCTCCCTAGAGCCAAGCACAGAGCTGGGCACACAGCAAGAACCCAATAACTGTGAGTTAAATCGAATTCTAAAGGGCAGGGTTGCCCCTGGAGAGGCTGGGGGTGCCTGGATGCCGCTGGAGGTATAAGGGATGGTGCTTATGTCCAGGAAGCAATGAAGAAGACAAAATTGTGGCAGTTTCCTCACAAAAACTTTTTCCCACCCTACTGAAGTTGTCAAGTTGCCTGAGCAACCAACTGTTTTCCACCACAACCTGGGCTGGCTGGGGACTATTTCCACAACAGTCCCTCTCTCCATAAACAAAAGCCACCACCTCAGCCAAGATATTCGACTCAGGTGCCTGGAAGGAGATCAAACCTCAGTGGATGAGGGGGGTTACTGTCCCCCCTGCCCTCCTGCAGGTGCCACAGCTCTAGGGGACCCCACTGGGCTGGTAGGAACATGCGCGTTCATGCTACCAAGTCAAATGGCCCATGCTGGAGGAAGGAGGCCACCAGTAACTCAGGTGCAGGGCCAAGGAAGCTGGGCTGGCTCCAGGCATGAGCTCATACTGGACCAGGCCCAGCTTCTTGGGAAAAGGGGTCAGCTGCTCCTCCCTGGGCTTCTCCTATAGGCAGTCAGGCTGAAGCCCTCCAACAGGCTGAATTCTGAGGTCTGGACAGCAGCAGGAGACACCTCTGGGCCCCGGGGACAGGCAGCAATCAATGCCCCACAATTTAGCATCTGAACATGCCCAGGTAATCCAGGCCAAGGAACCCATGATTAGAAAGGAGTGCTCAGGATGGGCAGAGGAGGGTCCTGCAAACAGAACTCCCAACCCCTGCCCCTACCCTCCACACTAAGGCACACTTTGTACCTACCTACTGATTCAGGAATTCCACTTCTATGAAATTTACCTACAGATGATATGTTTGCAACTGTGTATGTGCATAAGGATATTCCTTGTAAGTGTAACAGCAGAAGACTGGAAACACTCCACAAGTCTACCCAGTAGCAGGCTGATGAAAATATGATACATTATCATCATCATCCTCTCTCTATATAATGCTATTCAATAACAAAAATGAGGGATTTCAATATGTCTCCTTAGCCCAAGACCTAAGGGAACAATGCAAGGTACAAAACAATGAGTATAGTCACTCTACTATAGTGCATTATGGGTGTGTGTGTGTGTGTGTGTGTGTGTGTGTATGAACTCTGAAAGGATTCACAAGAAACTTACATGTTTCCCCTGGGGAGAACTGGGTCATAAGAGATAGATCAGGGAAACTTTTCCACTATAGATTCCTGTATACCTTTAAAATTTTGATTGATACTCATTTATTAATTTAAAAATAAAATATGCAAATAATCCATTATTATTGGATTACTAAGAACATTAATAGCATTGCCAGTGATTTTTATATCTTTTGCTTTTTTTTTTGATATAGAGTCTCTCTCTGTCATCCAGGCTGGAGTGCAGTGGCGTGATCTCAGCTCACTGCAACCTTTGCCTCCTTGGTTCAAGTGATTCTCCTGCCTCAGCCTCCAGAGTAACTGAGACTACAGGCACGTGCCACCATGCCAAACTAATTTTTTGTATTTTTAGTAAAGACAGGGTTTCACCATGTTGACCAGGCTGGTCTCGAACTCCTGATCTCAGATGATCCGCCTGCCTAGGCCTCCCAAAGTGCTGGGATTACAGGTGTGAGCCACCGCACCCAGCTATGTCTTTTGCATATTATATTATCTACAACAGACATAAGTTACTATTTAATAATAATTATAGCAAACATCTATGAGCACTTGCTAGATGCATGCATTTTCTATACACTTGGCATGCATTATCTCATCCAATCCCCACAGTACAGCAATGAATGCATCCACTTCACAGAAAAGAAAACTAAGGCTCAGAGAGATTAAATAACTTACACAAGGTCACACAGTCAGTGGCAGAGCCAGATTTGGAATCCAAACCGTCTGGCCCCAGAGTCCATGATCTGCTTAACTTCCAACCTATAGTGTCTCTAATTAAAAGTTTTTCTAGCATGTCTTTACTCTCTAATTAAAACAAAATTTTTAGAAACTTGAATTATGGCCAGGTGCAGTAGCTCACACCTGTAACCCCAGCACTTTGGGAGGCTGAGGCAGGCGGATCACGAGGTCAGGAGTTTGAGACCAGCCTGGCCAATGTCGTGAAACCCCATCTCTACTAAAAATACAAAAAATTAGCTGGGTGTGGTGGCAGGGGCCTGTAATCCCAGCTACTTGGGAGGCTGAAGCAGGAGAATCACTCAAATCCAGGAGGCAGAGGTTGCAATGAGCTGAGATTGCACCAGTGCACTCCAGCCTGGGCGACAGTGCAAGACTAGGTCTAAAAAAAAAAAAAAAAAAAAAACTGAATTATGGTAGAAAAAATCTTAAGAAAGCAAACCCCAGAGGCTCCAGGGCTTTAAACCTTTTCAATCCTAAGAATCCCAACCCAATCCTTCCTGCTCTGATCATTTAGGCAGGCTTTCTCCAGTCACCGCACCCCCGTGGGGCACCCTCCAACCTTGGTCAGGGACCCACCTGCCTCCTGCTGGGGATTCAGGGAAGGAATGAGGGTTGAGTGGGCAAAGTGCCGGCTCATAGCATAGCTGTTTCAGAGGTAGAACCATGGCGTGGAGGGACTGTTGGGGCATAGCAGGGCTGGGGGTCTGGCCAGAAAACTCCTGGTGGAGGGGAAACCACAAGTTGATGTTTACTGGTGCTATGTCTGGGGTAGGAAGCCATGGAGCTGAGTAGTCAGGAGTGGGGCTTTAGCCTGAGTGGTCAGAAGTTGGGCAGTCCTCTGTTTACCTCCTGACCCTGCAGCTTACTGGGCAAGCAGGATTGCTCTGAGCCTATTTCCTTATCTGTAATATGGGGATACCTATACCTTCTCAGATGGGGCTCCTGCAGGGGATTCACTGTGGTGGCATGCACAGCACCGCACAAGGGAAGCTGTCAGTCAGGGGCAGCTGTTAGTAAGACTCTATGAGCACTGGCCATAGCACCCCAAGGCCATATAGTTCCAGGGGGCTGAGTCTAGAGTCTGGCCCAGACGTCTAGTCTGGGAATATGACCTTGAATCCAACCCTGAAGGGAGCGAATGTGCAGCGTAAAGGCCTCCCTACTCAGGGACTTCTACGACCTCAGGCTGGGAGAGCTCAGGGACCCTAAGGGAAGAGCAGGGAGCTGGGCCAGCAGCCAATACCCTGCCCTCCAGCTAAGCTTCCAAGGGTAGGAGAAGTGATTGGAATAATGCAGGGTGCCCACTCCTACCCACGGGAAGGAGGTGGCTTGGAACTGGCCCCTAGGGGAGGGGCTCCATGGGCCCTGGGCAGCAGGAGCACAGGCAGAGTGGCCCTCTCAGAAATGCCTTCTCTGGCAGCTGAGGAATGCAGGCCCAGGGCAGAGGAACAGAGGCTGGGAGGGAGGGGTGGCTGGCCCAGGGCTGAGCTTCAGAAGAGCAAGCAGCAGCTGCGGCTGGGAGGCCGCCCACCTCAGGCAGCCGGGACACCATCAGAAATTCCACCCAGAGTGAGAAGGGCCCAGCCCAGACAGCAGATGGGATAGTTTAGAGCCACTTACTGCTGGGCCAACTACACCCCCCAATCACAGACTGCTCCCTCCGCCTGGCCTCGGCCCCTGCTCTGCCTGTGTAGCAGCAGAGCTCCCCTTGCACAGCCAGGAGCACCCAGATGCCAGCTGCCTAGGTCCCCTCTCCTGCCCATCCGCACACTCACGTGCCCACACATATACTCTGGAGCTGCCACGGTTAGGGAGGCAGGAGAAACCTCATGTTCTCACTTCCAGATGGTGCATGTTGCCAAAGGTCACAGAGCCCAGTGGCTGCAGCACTGGGATTCGAACCCAGATCGTGAGACCCCTGGCCAGTGCTCTCTCCTTGTATGGGCACACACAGCAACACATGGCAGCACACAGCTCACATGCCTGCATGTGCTCACAGGCTCCCACTCATTGCCACACACACCAGCTCACTCAACCCCATTCACTTGCACAGTGCCACATGCTCCTCCCAGGCCCTCACGGCCACAGGACACAGACACCGCTTTAGGATTTTTTCTTGAACCGTCCCACACAGCCCAGGAACTCAATGTACTACTCCCCTCTTCGCCCAACTCTGAAGCTAAAATTACAGTCCCTCTTCTATACGCACTCACTAGTGTGCACTGATAGCACCCTCAGCCCTCCCACAGCCCACCCTCCAAGCCACCCCCTTCATTAGGCCGATAGCAGGGCCAGATGAGGCCTTGGGATCCCTCTCTTCCCCCATCTGCACCCGGAATGGATTTTACAGCATTGGTAAGGTCAGGCTGACCTGACTGGCAGCAAAACTGGCCAGAACCAGGAAGTGGCACACCCTGGCCAAGACACCAGCTTCCTGGTTCCCTGCAGGCCCAGCTCCTAGAAGGCAGCGCAGGGAAGGACTTCAGGCCAGCTGGGGCTGGTAGCCTCGGCCCCAAATCTAACAATCAGGGGAAGGGGACAAGAGCTCCTAGGGGTCCCATAACCAGCCTCCTTTGCCTCCCGAGGGCCTCAATCTCTACTTCTAGAAAATGGAGAGAAACAGTCCCTGTTTGGTCTGATCATTGAAATCTTCCAGGGATATATATAGGTGGGGGCTGGGAGAGTGGGTCAGGACCAGAGGAACGGTACCAATTTTCTAGGTGCAAACTGGGATGAGTCCTCTGCAGAAACAGCCTGCTGCATCCTAGTCCCCCAGGGATGGAAGGGTCTGTACACTTTCTTTAGCTACAGAACCAGAACCGCTTTCTTCAAATGAAACCCTCAGCAGAAGTCCATTATGTAAAGGCATTAAACAGAAACCTGCCCTCATCCACCCCCAGCAATTATGCATAATCAGAGAAGCTGCCATTTAGCAAGTGCTAGGCAAAGTGCTTCTCATGCATCACATTGTTTAATCCTCGTGACAATGTAGTACTGTAGGTTATTACCTTCCACCATCATCATGACCATTTTATAGATAGATACACCGAGTGGTGTGTGACCTAGAGATTGTCCAGGACTGCGCCACATTTAAATTGCATGTACATGTCAAGTCTCCTGACATACCAGTTACTTGTAATGCATTTTAAAGCCTGGGTTTAATCCCTCATGCTCCCATCTCTCAAGTTGTTTGCATCTCTGCCTGTTCCGCTCACTGCTACTGATGAGGCTTCAGGAAATGCAATGAGCTTTTCCGTCAGTCTAAGAAGTCAAATGCTCTTTGCACTATAGCAGTGTATCTCAGAGGGTGGTGGTGACTACCTTCCTCAGACTCCCCATATTCTCTAACTCACTATTAAATCAGAATTTCTGAGGACATGGCCTGGGGATTTGCTTTCTAACAAGCTCCCTGGGTCATTCCCATGCACAGGAAAGTGTGAGGACCACTCTCTTGCAAGGTGATGCAGTTCAGGACCTGGATGCTGGTTTTGGTCCCATCACCAGTTAGCCAAGTGATCTCGGACAAATCATTTTACCTCCTGGGCCTCCAGGTTTCCATCTGGAAAATGGGAGGGTAGGACTAAACAATCTCCAAGACTCCTTTCATGGCCGGGCGCGGTGGCTCAAGCCTGTAATCCCAGCACTTTGGGAGGCCGAGACGGGCGGATCACGAGGTCAGGAGATCGAGACCATCCTGGCCAACACGGTGAAACCCCGTCTCTACTAAAAAATACAAAACACTAGCCGGGCGAGGTGGCGGGCGCCTGTAGTCCCAGCTACTCGGGAGGCTGAGGCAGGAGAATGGCGTAAACCCGGGAGGCGGAGCTTGCAGTGAGCTGAGATCCGGCCACTGCACTCCAGCCCGGGCGACAGAGCAAGACTTTGTCTCAAAAAAAAAAAAAAAAAAAAAAGACTGCTTTCACCTCCGACATCCTCTGTGTCCACTCCAGGTTCCCAGCTGGTCCACAGGGATGTAAACTGAGTTTCATGGACTGCTCGGTCCCTATAGCAGCCAGCACACACTGTAGATACTCATGACAAAAAGTTCCTGTCTGGTTGACTTAAGGAAACATGCAAAAATACCTTACCTCTGGCTCTAGGCCCTAAACAGATGACTTTTGGATCATCCATGCCACCTACCCCTCCCCTGAATATTTATTTTCTTCATTCCAGCCCCAGCCGTGAGCCAAGCAGGACTCTGTAAACATTGAGTCTGCACACCTGGGCTCAGTCAACAGTCATCAAACAAAGGCACTGCCAAATCACCTCACAAGCCCAAACTTGCACCTACTCTGTTTGTCACAGGGAAGCAGCCACCTGGGAGGTGTGAATGGTGTGCTCCCCCTTTCCCAGCACAGAATGGGCATGAGGGACTGGGCTGTATAGAAGATGTAGCCGAAATGGCCCCAGCCTACAAATGGGTTACAAGTTTAATCAGACTTAAGGGATGTGAGAAAACAGCATGAGAAGCAGCCAGCAGTTGCTAGAATCTTCCAGAAGCAGCTAGACATTTGTCAGTCCCTTGGCTCCTTTGATGATCATCATTAAAACATGATGCATTGGCCAGGCGTGGTGGCTCACACCTGTAATCCCAGCACTTTGGGAGGCAGAGGCGGTCTAATCACCTGAGGTCAGGAGTTCAAGATCAGCCTGGCCAACACAGTGAAACCCCATCTCTACTAAAAATACAAAAATTAACCAGGCATTGTGGCAGGCACCTGTAATCCCAGCTACTCGGGAGGCTGAGGCAGGAGAATTGCTTGAACCTGGGAGGCAGAGGCTGCAGGGAGGCAGCGGTTGCAGTGAGCTGAGATTGCGCCATTGCACTCCAGCCTGGGAGACAAGAGTGAGACTCCACCTCAAAAAAAGAAAAAAAAAAAAAACCATGATGCATTCAGTGCTTGAACCTGGGAGGCGCAGGTTGCAGTGAGCTGAGATCACACCACTGCACTCCAGCCTGGGCAACAGAGCAAGACTCTGTCTCAAAAAGAAAACCATGATGCATTCAGGTAGGGCTTGAACACTGTTTGCTGGTGGCAAACATGTGACTGCCTCATTCTTCAAGGTCTGTGGATCCCTAACAGTAGAGTTGTGGGGATTATCAGACCCACAGCCTGGACACGGGGTGAATTGAGATTCATGCTACCTTTGTGTATGGTGAACCTGTGTGCATGTGCAAAATAACTAAAGAGGAAGGATGAACAGGAAAGGCAAGGATGAAAACCCAGCTTCCACAGGTGAAACATCTGTGAACTGTAGCCAGGATCTGCTGATCCTAGCCATCTGAGAATCCCAAGATAGATCATCCTTTCACTCTGACCACACTGACTATCCACAATGATTGTGCTTTATGTGTGCACTCAACAGCTTACCATGCTGCGGGAAAGTCCCCAAACCCTTTGCATTCAGCCAGGCTCCAGGTTGGGCACAAACCCTATAGCAGAGAGCTGGCCTGGGTGCCATGCCATCCTCCCAACAATCCTATGAAGTAGGGACTGTTATTTTACAGAGGAGGGGATTGAGGTACAGAGGAGTTAAATACCTTGCCCCAAGCCTCACAGCCAGGAGTAACCAGGTCAGGATTCCACCCTAGAGCCCACACTCCAACCCATCACCACGCTGTCACCCCACTTACAATAATGAACCTCTGCACCTCTGCATGGGACAAAGAGGGAAACTGAGTCTTCCAGGAGACCTGGGCACATGAGGCCATCCTGGCAATGATCCCACCTCCAGCCATCCAGGAGCAGGAGCGAAGCCGCTGCATTGAGTGTGTAGGTGCAGCGGGCCAGCCAGGGAGCAGGGAGGTAAAAAAGCAATGGGGCACCTCAGCTCTGAGCTGGGCAGGTGAGGCCCCACCACATGCCTCCTCTGCCACAGCAGTCCCAGGCCAGGAGGGCACCTTGCCAGGCTCCACTGCCACCCACAGCATGGCCTCCCTGTCCTGGTCTGGGCTCTCCTCGAGTTGTATTTCCATGGCAGCCACAACGGGCAGCAGCCAGGGTGAGTCAGGCCAGGCAAGAGGAAGTGACCACACTTGAAAATTATTAACATGCAGGGCTGAGCTTGAGGCCTTTGTTCTTGAGCAAAGACTGTAGCATTTCACTTTCAGGAAGGAGCTAGGAGGGTGGGGCAGGCTCAGAATTGCACAATCAAAGCACAGGCTCAAACACAGACAGGTTCCAGGTGGAAGTCAGCTTAGACAGGCCACCTGCAGAAAAGTGCAGGCCAACCCACAGCCCCATATAGCAGGTCCACAGAGAAAGTACAGGCCAACTCATCTCCACTGTCTTTTAAATCAGAGACCGGGCACAGTATATGAAAACCTATATAATCCCAGTGCTTTGGGAGGCTGAGGTGAGAGGACCACTTGAGGCCAGGAGCTTGAGACCAGCTTGGGCAACATAGAGACCCTTTCTCTATACAAAAGGAAAAATGAGCCAGGCATGGTGGTGCGCACCTGTAGTCCCGGCTATTCAGGAGGATGAGATGGGAGGAGTACTTGAGCCCAGGGTTCAAGGCTGCAGTGAGCTATGACGGCTCCACTGCACTCCAGCCTGGGTAACAGAGAGAGACCCTGTTTCAAAAAAAAGAAATCAGAGAGGATTTCCAACAGCGATAAAAATCAGGGTTTTGCGGTCAAAGGTGTTCCAAGTCAAGGAGACCAAGTGAAGGAGACACAAGGCCGGCCACAGAGGAAAGGATGGGACTCTGGGCAGCCAGACCCCAGTGGGAGCCCTGTGTCTGGGAGAGATGAAAGACACCCCCTCGCCCCAGTTGGCAGGGGGCAGCCCCAGCTCTACGAAGGCTGCCTTCCCACACCCCCTTGCCAAAAGATGGCACCTCTCCTCCAACCATGCAGGTGTTCTGGCCCCCCAACCCCACCGCATCTCCTAGGCAAGAAAAACACCCATAACTGGCCTCACGGGCACCCAGCAACCCTGAAACACTGTGTCTCGGGCAACTTTTCAGAGCTGCAGCTGTTCCCTTAAAAAGTCACACATCAGCCACCAGGAGTGGTGGGAAAGGCTGAATTCTGGAGAAGAGGGATGAAGGCTGGGGAGGTGGGAGGGAGGGAAGGGAATATGGTCACCAGAGGAAAAGTCAGTCAACAAGGAAAAATCTGATTCTAAAAACATAATGCAAACAGCAAAAAAACAGGCTTTGAGCAAGCCTCATAAGCCCTGGGGCCCAGGCCTGTCCTTAGTTCCCGGGGAACGGGCCCTTGCTTCCCGTCCCATTTCACAGGGGTCATCAAGAGGCTAAGATTTCACTCTGCTCCCCTCCTGCACTTCATGAGAGCTTAACCTTGAGGCCTTCGAGGAAATTAGGAGAAATGAGAACCCTGTCCTTTGGCAATTACAAAGTAAATGGCCCTAGGGGCCCGGCGTGGGGGTGGATCTCGCTACCGTGGCAGGGGGGCGGTGGGGGGCGACCTCATTCCCACCCTTCCTCGGCTCTGCAGGGTGGCTGCAGCAGAGGTGGCTTGTTTAGGGAAGCTGCCTGCTCCATCCGTGCTGGGACCACAGGGGCAGGCCACCCACCAGGTCCAACTCACCCCCTCACCAAAGCGGCTCTTTTTGTAAAGGGCTTTTGGGGACAGGAATCAATAAACAGAGTCAAGCGGCCAAGATGCAGGGGCTGATTATGCAGTTTATGGAATTTCCAGGCCTCTTTGTACTCTCCCACTAGCTGCCCGGGGCTCTGCAGAAAAAGGTGCTGGAGAAAGACCGGCTGGTCCCTGGCTTTACAGGTGGCCTTTTGCCAGGCCTAACTGGACCTTCCTGAGTGAGTGAGGGGGCTATACACCTCGAGGGCCCTACAAGTCACCACGAAGAACAGTGCCACCCGGTACCACTAGAGACCAGCCGGCTAATGGCGACAGCTTCTCTCTCACTCACTCACACACACACACACACACACACACACACACACACTCCAGCCTGCTGCTCAACTCTCCACCCAGCTCTAAGTCACTCTGGTATTCCCAGAGGGGAGGGGATGCCTGGCTGCGCTGCCTGCATGCTGAGGCCAGGTGGGTGGCCCTCCTTCACAAGGAAGCTCACAGCTCAGCTCAGTTTAGCTGCACTGGGGGTGGCAAGCAACTCGGGAAAGACTGAGGCTGGTGGGGAAGGTGGCTCTGGGCTGGAGGGCCTCCCCAGTGCGTGCTCAGCTCACATTCCCCAAACAGGCTGTGATCTGGTGAAAGGTAGGCCCAAATGTGCAAAGCCTTAAATGCAGAGCTAAAATGGGGAACCACCCACTTGTCTCTCAATACCCTATATGCAATAAACAACACAGGGCATGTCCACATGCAGCCGACACCTTCCAGTGCCAAATAGAATCGCATGAAATAAATCAAGTGGCCAGGCCATGTGTACACTATACCATTTTTGTTCAAATGTCTGGATGTCCATGTGTATACTTGGGTACACACAGGAAGACGTCTGGGTGGATATGCACCAAATCTCAGGCAGCAGTTACCTAAGAGGAAGAGTTGCATGGGGGCAACTTCTCTTCTTTGCTTCATATACCTCTGCAACCTTTGGTGTTCTTACAAGAAATAGGCATTATTTCTGCAGTCTAAAATAAGATATTAAACAAAATAAAGTTCATTGTTGGTGGCAATGTAAAATGGTACAGCCAATATGAAAAAGATAGTGAAACACAGTGAAAAACCACAGTTTGGTGGTTCCTCAAAGTTAAACACAGAATTACCACATGCTCCAGTGATTCCATTCATAGTTATATACCCCAACGAGTTGGAAACAGGACTCAAATAGGTCATTGTACACCAATGTTCATAGTGGCGTTATTCACAATAGTCCACAGCTGGAAACAACCCAACTGTCCATCAATAGATAAATGGATAAATAAAATGTACTCTACATACTTAGAACAATGGAATATTACTCAGCCACAAAAAGGAATGAAATGCTGACATAGGCTACAATGTGGATGAACCTTGAAAACGTTATACTAAGTGACAGAAGCCAGACATAAAAGTACAAATATTGTATAATTCCACTTATATAAGGAACCAAGAATAGGTAAATTCATGGAGACAGAAAGTAGAATAGAGGTTTCCAAGGACTGAGGGAAGGGGGAGAATTGGGGAGTTATTATTTAATGGGCATAGAGTTTCTGTTTGGGATGATAAACAAGTTCTGGAAATGGATAGGGGTGATGGTGGCACAATAATGTGAATGTACTAAATGCCACTGAATTATACGCTTAAAAATGGTTAAAATGGTAGGTTTTATATTTAGTATGTTTTACCACCAAGAAAGAGAGAGACAAATAAGGCACCAGGTTGTAGAAGACACTATGAGTCAGGCCGGGTGCAGTGGCTCATGCCTGTAATCCCAGAACTTTGGGAGGCCAAGGCGGGCGGATCACCTGGGGTAGGGAGTTCTGAGACCAGCCTGGCCAACATAGTGAAACCTCATCTCTACTAAAAATATAAAAATTAGTTGGGCATGATGGCGGGCGCCTGTAATCCCAGCTACTCAGGAGGCTGAGGCAGGAGAATCGCTTGAACCCAGGAGGTGGAGGTTGTGATGAGCCGAGATCGTGCCATTGCACTTCAGCCTGGGCAACAAGAATGAAACTCCGTCTCAAAAAAAAAAAAGAAGAAGAAGAAGACAACACCATGAATCACCATCACCAGGCAGAAGAGGGCACTACTTGGGCTATTTAGAGAGAGGGCAGCCAGCACACAGGAAATCCTGGCCTGCACAGAGGGGCTCTGTCCCCATCTGCATGGAGTGGGCTGTAAGACAATGACACCCCTGTTGATGAGGGCTGTTCAGATGGCCTGCAGAGTCACGCATGCCACAAGGCTGGGGGAGACGGCACTGCAGGGATACTTTCCAGACATTTGAAATCCTTGGGTTATGATACGCTAGGAAATAGTTATTTTAAAAGGTTAGTGTGCTGGAAAACAAAGCATGCATCAGGGAACCTTGGACAGGAGCGGACTAGGGAAGAGAGATGCTGGAGGAAGCGGGCAGGAGGGGCTGGGAGAAGAGCATCAGCGGACAGTCTGTCCTAGAGGGCCCTCAGCCAGGCTGGATCATTCATTCCACAGACAGGAGCACGCTCCCAGGTTCAGGGTAGTGGGAAAGTGGGGGTAAGGGATAAGAGGACCCTATTTACATCTGGTAAATACCTCTGTACATCTTCAGCATCCCCACAAATCTTGTTCAAAAATACATACTGGGCCGGGCACAGTGGCTTATGCCTGTAATCCCAGAACTTTGGGAGGCCAAGGCAGGCGGATCACTTGAGGTCAGGAGTTCGATACCAGCCTGGCCAACATGGCTAAACCCTGTCTCTACTAAAAAAAAAAATTAGCTGGGCGGGGTGGCAGGCGCCTGTAATCCCAGCTACTCAGGAGGCTGAGGCAGGAGAATTGCTTGAACCCTGGAGGTGAAGCTTGCAGTGAGCTGAGATCACGCCACTGCACTCCAGCCTGGGCAACAGAGTGAGACCCTGTCTCAAAAAAAAAAAAAAATAT
>NW_012117043.1:6059159-6059851 GCF_000951035.1 Colobus angolensis palliatus | reverse complement strand
TGAAATTAAATAAAATGTAAAATGCAGTTCTTTGGTCATCCCATCACATTTCAAGTGTTCATCAGCCATTATGGTTAATGGCCATGATATTGAACAGGACGTATTTTAGAACATAAGCCCTGACTCACTGTAACTGGAAGGGCTTTATTATGACTTTCTGGGGGAGACCAAGGACTATGGATGGTCAGTCCCCAGCAGAGAAGCCCTCCATATCTCCTGGGCAGACACAGCTGGGGTGAGCTCTGTATCCTCTCATCACTGAGTCCTCAGCCTCATCCAAGATCAAAGCACTGGCTGTTTCCTGTGAAACTTGACACCCAGGCAGAGAGAAGCAGGGGTCCAGCTGGGAGCCTAAATTCTAATGTCCACACTAGCAGGGCCCAGGCCTCAGAGGACCAGGCTTAGAAAGGCTCTCCCAGTTTGCCTCACCAGGGGGAAGGATGTCTTAGCATCCCTAGGCTCCTCCCCTGTTCCCTGTCCTGGGTGTGCAAATGCAAAACTGCTTTCTTGGGCTTCTCCAGAGCAATGGGAAGGACTTAGAGAAAAAGGGCAGCTGAGGTGGGGATATGTATGTGTGTGAGGGTAGAGAGCAGGTAAGTGCACATTAAAGAGAACCCAATGATCAGGCTAAGGAAATAACCGAAAGAGGTTCTAGCAACACAATGACTGGATGTTTTTTTTTTTTTTGAGAC
>NW_012117043.1:6056356-6057931 GCF_000951035.1 Colobus angolensis palliatus | reverse complement strand
AAAAAAAAAAAAAAAAGGAAAGCAAAGGAAAAGGGAAAGGGAAAGAAAGGAGAGGAAAAAGAGAAAAGAAAAAAGAAAAGAAATATGCCAAATATATCAATAACTGTCCTAGATGGTACAATTTTGTGAGCACCCCCTTTTTCTTCCTTTATTTTTCCACAATTGGCATATCATAATGTGATCGTGAGGTGACAAGTTCTCTTTAAAACATTTCAAAGAAGAGTGCCCTTAAATTATGGCATGAGATCCAGTGTATCACCAGGCCTTCACAGTACCCCGTGGCTTTGCTCTGTTACCATGGCCACCACCAATCCAGCTGAGACCCTCAGCCTCCCAAGCCTGCTTCCCTGATGCCTTCAAGCTCCTCTTGCCATCTGCCTCCCATTTTCTCTCTACGCCACCAACGGAAGAGCAGGCCAGGTCCCTTCCCAACTTCTCGGTCTCTTATGTAAAGATCACATCCAGGCCGGGTGCGGTGGCTCACATCTGTAATCCCAACACTTTGGGAGGCCGAGGTGGGCGGATCACGAGGTCAGGAGATCGAGACCATCCTGGCTGACACGGTGAAACGCCGTCTCTACTAAAAATACAAAAAATTAGCCGGGCATGGTGGCGGGTGCCTGTAGTCCCAGCTACTTGGGAAGCTGAGGCAGGAGAATGGTGTGAACCCGGGAGGCAGAGCTTGCAGTGAGCCGAAATCGCGCCACTGCACTCCAGCCTGGGAAACAGCGAGACTCTGTCTCAAAACAAACAAACAAACAAACAAACAAAAAAAAATCACATCCCTCCCTCTGCGTCAGCAGTCCTCATGCTCAGTGAGCATCACTGTCACCTGGAGGGCTGGTTATACACACATTGCTGGCCTCTACCCACAGAGTTCCTGATTCCCTGGGTCTGGGGTGAGGTCCAAGAATCTGCTATCTAACAAGCTGTTAGGTGATGCTGACGCCACTGGTCTAGGGACCAGTGGTCCTAAACAAGCCCTGTCCATCCTTCAAGACCTCGCTCAAGTTCCCCTGTCCCATGAGGCAATCTCTGAGAACTTCAGCCAATATTGATCTTTCTCTGCCCTCCCAGAACACCTGTTCCTCTTAAGGGTGGTTTGGTAAATGGGGAGAGCACTTAGCGGCCATAATCAGGGGCAGTGTAGCACTTCAACACCTGCCGTCTTGTGTGGCTGGCTCTCCTTCATCCTATCAGTTCTCTTTCTTTTTCTTTTCTTTTCTTTTTTTTTGCGACAGGGTCCTGCTCTGTCACCCAGGCTGGAGTGCAGTGGTAGATCTCGGCTCACTGCAAGCTCCGCCTCCCGGGTTCAAGCAATTCTCCTGCCTCAACGTCCTGAGTAGCTGGGATTACACGCGCGCACCACCACACTTGGCTAATTTTTGTATTTTCAGTAGAGACGGGATTTCACCATGTTGGCCAGGCCTGATTCAACTGATCTCCTGACCTCAAGTGATCCGCCCTCCTCGGCCTTCCGAAGTGCTGGGATTACAGGCATGAGCCACCGTGCCCGTCCCCTGTTAGCTCTTTTTTTTTTTTTGAGACGGAGTCTCGCTCTGTCGCCCAGGCTGG
>NW_012117043.1:6029656-6056306 GCF_000951035.1 Colobus angolensis palliatus | reverse complement strand
TGGGACTACAGGCGCCCGCCACTTCACCCGGCTAGTTTTTGTTTTTGTATTTTTTAGTAGAGACGGGGTTTCACCGTGTTAGCCAGGATGTTCTCGATCTCCTGACCTCGTGATCCACCCGTTTCGGCCTCCCAAAGTACTGGGATTACAGGCTTGAGCCACCGCGCCCGGCCCCCTATCAGCTCTTAAGGGCAGACTGGGACAGACATTTCTTTAGTGACTCCTCATTACCCAGGAGGCATTCCTTATGTCCCAGGTGAACTGAATCTGTCTCATGCTCAGGCACCCCAGTGACATTCACAAACAGACTTCTAATTATTCACTCCCTCATTCACTGGCAGTCCAAAAAAACACTTACTGAGCACCTACTGTATGTCAGGATATGCAATATAAAAACCTCTTTTCTTCACAGAGGCCAAGAATTATAATAGCATGAGTGGCAGCAGAAGCCTACAGAAAGTGCTCTGTGAGGATCCCTCCCAAATGCAGTCCAACGCCCCCAGCCCTGGCCCTGGAGACTGCTACACACACACAACCTTGGCCCCAGTTGCAGGTGCGGGTGCCTGCCAACAAGAACACACAGTTGCAGTCACACCTTCATGTAACCATGGTGAGGATTTGGCTGCCATCATAGGCTCCATTGTTCCCCAGCTAAGCCACCCTGGACTCAGGGACAGGATTTATGGGCAGACATTGTTAGGAAAACAGATGTTCGGGCAGGCGGGCCTGGGACCCGCTGGAGGGAGTCAAGAAGACACTACCTCCTAATTAATAGGCGGTAAATGTCGGAGGAACAGACTCCTTTTCCATTTCTTCAAACATCTGGGGTTCCGGACACTTACGCCCTCTGCCAGGCGAGACATCTGGAGCAGGCTGAAGAGATCATAGATTCTGGAAGGTAGATGTTGGTTTCTCTGTGATCTTGAACAAATTTTTACTTCTTTGTGCCTCAGGTTTCACTACGTACTAGTATTTACTACTCAAAAAAAGTGTACAGCCAAAAACACACACACACACACACACACAAGACAACAAAGACACCGTTTGGAAGAATAAAGGCCTCTCTGGCGCACTGATTCTCAACTGGATGCGTACATCAGAATCTCTTGGGAGCCTTTTACTTTCTTGCTTTTTTTCAGAGACAGGGTCTCACTCTGTCACCTAAGCTGTATGTAGTGCAGTGGTGTGGTCACAGCTTATGGTAGCCTTGACCTCCTGGGCTCAAAAGCGATCCTCCCACCTCAGCCTCCAGAGTAGCTAGGACTACAGGCACACACCACCAGATCCAGCTGCTAACTTTAAACAGTTTTTTTGTAGAAACTGGGTGTTTCCAGGCACGGTGGCTCACACCTGTAATCCCAGCACTTTGGGAGGCCGAGGTGGGCAGACTACCTGAGGTCAGGGGTTCGAGACCAGCCTGGCCAACATGGTGAAACCCCCGCCTCTACTAAAAATACAAAAAAATTAGCTGGGTGTGGTGGCAGGTGCCTGTAATCCCAGCTACTTGGGAGGCTGAGGCAGGAGAATCACTTGAACCTGGGAGGTGGAGGTTGCAGTGAGCCGAGATCATGCCATTGCACTCCAGCCTGGACGACAAGAACAAGACTCCATCTCAAAAAAAAAAAAAAAAAAGGAAAGAAAAGAAAAAAGAAACTGGGTCTCACTATGTTGCCCAGACTGATCTTCATCTCCCGGGTTCAAGTACTCCTGCCTCAGCTTCCCAAAGTGCTAGGATTACGGGCATGAACCACTGTGCCAGCCTCTGGGGAGCTTTTTAAAGAAAAAGCCCCAGGTGTCTTTGTCAATTCTACTGAATCTGAATTTCCTGAGGTGCACCCAAATGCCATCCCCAAGACCCCATGCAAGTTAAAGAGGAGTGCAGGGAGGAGCAGAGGCTGCAGGAGCTGTAAAGCAGGGACAGGGCCCAGGGACTCTGGGGAGGAGAGGTCAACATTGAAGAACCCCTCATTTCTGCCCCCCATCCCAGGGATTTCTAGAGAGGAAATATCATCCTCCTTATCTGAACTGACCAGTCCTCCAGGGACCTGCTGATTCATCCAATGCATGGCTGAGTCCTGGGCCACTCTTCCTTCTAGCCACCACTGGCCAGCACCCCACCCCAGCACATTTCCCTGGCCCTGGGTTCTAGCTCCTTGGCCCCAGAAGCCTCACCCTGGCCAACTGCAACTCTCTATTTCAAGGATTCAGGTTGTAGATCTCCTCCTTCAGAAAGTCCTCTCACATGCTCTTCTTGGCTCACTCCCCCGTGGCTTTAGCCTGTTGAACCCTCTCTCTCCTCCACCATCAATGTGGCAACACTAGTCACATGTTCTCGTGATTGCCACTGTGCCCGTTGGTGGCCCCAACAGATGGTGCCCACCTAGAAGGCTTTTTGGATCTCATTCAGTTCTCGGTCCCCAACACCTTGCTTAGTGCCCAGCATAGAGCAGGCGAGGAATATGTCTATTTATGCTGATCAGAAGACAGGGAGAGAAGGAGATTTAAAATCAAACAGTTCTCCTAGGCACATTTTTCAGAAATGTAGGAAAATTATAGCAAATACTTATATTAGCATGTCCTGTGTGCCAGAGAGAGAAGGCTGAGATACAGGGGGTAAATAAGTCCACAGGGTATCTCTGCTTCAAAGAGAAAAAGAGTTATACCTTGGGGGGTCAGGAGGAGCTACCTCTGAAGTCCTTGCTCCCTGTGCCTTAGAGGTCACAGTGACTCTATAACTTCACCCTTTGGATAAAGCAGAGGTTGAGGTTGCTGTGTACAGGGACAGCAGCAATTTATCTCTGCAGGAAGTCTCTCTCAGTGAGGTACCAGGGATCCTGTTGCATCAATTTGGGCGGGTCTGGGAGTCAGCAGTCCCGACTGGGAGCTCCTGGAGCTCAATTTAGAAAAGGCACAGGGATAATGCTATCTGGGGGCTTAGCATGAAAGGGTTTTTCTTTCCCATGTCCAGACTCCCAGGGGAGAGAGAAGGCTTCCAAGTCTCCTAGCCTGATGGTTTGAGAGAAGCAGAGGGGTGTGGCCTGCACCTGCCCCACCTGGCCTCTCTGGGTCCAGGATCAGGCCAGGGAGAAGGAGGCCCACTAATCCTGGGTGCATTACTCAAGGGAGACTGTGAAGAAAAGCAGGAACTCTGAGTGGCATTAAAGTAGGCAGGAAATAAAATGTATTCAGAGTCAGCTAGTGTAATTGAAAATGAACCATATGCCAGGCACTTGGCAAGGTGCGTCCCGACAGTCTTGATTTAATTTTCACACCAACCCAACGAGGCAGCTAGTATTCTCCTTGTTTTACCAACAGGAAACTCAGGCATTGTTCTGCTGGAAGGAGAGAAGGCCAGGAGGCAACCCTCAAAACCTGGGGGTGTTTGGCCAAGGCCAAGTAGAGATTTAAGGGTCTTCAAGTAAAGCATTAAGGATTCTTACTCTTCATTTGCTATCTTTCTTAAAGACAGAACGAAATAAAATGGGATTTAGGTTGGATTCCAAAAAAAACTTCCTGACTATAAAGAGGTATTAGAACGTTCATTTCCTAGGACAGATCCCTGAAAGATGCAACCACATCAAATGCCCATTCTGCGACATTTACCACCTCAGGCACGCTCAGGGGTCCCCTCAGGTGACTGGGCTCTAGCTCCCATCTCAAGTGAGGCTTGTGGACAATGCGAAATGTAAAGTCAAACACATCCTTTGCTAAATTTAACAAGGAGATAGGCATAGAGTTCAGATATTAAAATGAAATCTTCTTTTAATGAATGGGCAGGGTTTGGAGTTTGCCAGTGTCATCAATGAGGTTACTGTGGCTACGTTAAAGTTAGCACATGAGTGCTGGATGATGCAGTTTATCAAACCAGCAGGGACTGAGCAACAGCTCAGGCAGAAAACTGGCGCCTGGCCTTAGGGAGCCCTGTCCTGCCTGGGCACCCTCGCCCACGTGCCACAGCTAAAATGCTGGTAGGACCTTGGGGACTCAAGGCAGGGCTGCCGCTGCCCCCGGCTGTTTGGGCCAACACTTGAGCTCTGGCCTGGAACAGAAGGCTCCCTAATAGGTTGTTATGAGCCTGGAAAGGCGGAACAAGCTGAGCAGGGAGGAGGGGCCTCAGGAGGCTGTCTAAAGACACGCTCCCAAGCCGAAGGTTTCATTTCCTGCCAAGCAACTCGCCGGTTTGAATCAAACACAGAATTTACTATTCACCATAGAACAACCATACGAAAAAAACTTTGCAGAGTTTACCCAGATGTAGGTTTTCCTTAAGGTAAAAGAGGAGTCATGTTACCGAAGCCTCATCTTCTCACGAGTTCAAAACCTCTCCACCCTCTCAGGAGAAACCAAAGCCGGGAAAGGTTAAAGGCCTCGCCCTCAAGGTCCCACCAAAGAATCCGAGCTGGTGCCAGCTCTCCGACTCCTACCCAGCAACCCGCCCCAGGTGGCCAGCAACTGCCTCTGAGAACGCAGAAGGCCGAGGGGGGCTGAGAGTGTTTATAAATCACAGCACCCTTGCTCCATCCCGATGGCCTTGTGATGCCTGAGGCATGAGGGCAGGCCAGGACAGCAGCCATGCAGCAGGGTCTTCCACCCCAGGCCCTCCAGGCCCCCAAAAGGCTTCCTGTCAGGCCCTGCACTGCCCCCTCCTCCTGCTTTGATCTCAAAGAGGGGAGGGGTTGGAGAGTCCAGAGAAGTCCCCACTTGGCATCAATTTGCCCAAAGCAAAGGCAACACAAAGGCTGCGCCTGTTTCCATGGAGATGTGACGGGGAAGCAAGGGAACAAAACAGGGAGAAACACAAACCCATCACCACCTTCCAGGCCAGTGTGATCGATGCTGGCGGACCAGAGCCCTGACAGGAAGACAGCGGAAGGATGAAGGGTAATCAGCAGATCTAGAAGCCACACTGGGAGCCCTTTTAGGCCACAGAGAGGAGGCCAGCAGCCTCCCCCACCCCCAGGCCCGCAAACTCGCCTGGGCGCCACTCTCGAGAACCAGTCCAAGCAAAAAGTCCCGGACGGAAATCCACAGCGAGCACTTACTTTACAAAAGGATTCCTTGCTTGACTAAGGGATTCCTCCAAGCAGCAAAATCACACCTGGAGTCCACTGTCTGTTTTGTTTCAGTATTCACTTCTCCGAACAGGAGGAGGAGGGGGCCGAGGGAGTAACTTCCAGGAGAAAGTTTGTGAGAAGAGATGAGGGGATGGAGGGGTAGGGACCGGACTGTGTTCATAAAACATCTCCTAGGAGAGGCCCACAAGAAAATGGAGATGTGGCAGCTTTAGAAGAGAAAGGTGAGCAGGCTGAGTGCCTGAGGCCCATCCAATAGGGAGGACATGGGAACATGAACAGCAGGGAAGGCTGGGCGGCAACAAGTGTCCCACTAGGTCCCTGAGGTTGCCACAGGTCCCACCAGGGCACACAGGTGCTCTCAAAGCCACTGGGCTATGAGGAAATGTGGGGTCAGCCTAATCTCCCCCAGGGCGACAAGAAGGCCAGTGGCTTGATGCCTCCCCAGGTGAAGGCTGGAGGAAGATGCCAACAGGAGGCCCAGCAGACGGCAGGGGCTCAGAGGCTGTCATAAGGGCCTCTTGACTGGCACTCACCGTTCATCAGGTGACACATACTAAGTGCCACTTAGCACATGTGGTCATCCTGGGACAAAGAGGCAAGGTCATGCACCAACACAACCCTGCCGTTGGAGAGTCTCAACCAGGCCTTCACTCCACTGAGTCTCTTCCTGACTATAATTCTTACAGGGAACAAAAACCAAGGATAACAATAATATTTACTGAGCATGCCATGTGGGCTTGACACTAACACTTGTCTCATTGATCCTCTCAACCACCCATGAGAGAGAGGCCTTTCTTCTCGCCACTGACTGATGTGGAGACAGGCACAGAGAGGTAAATAACTCGCCCAAGGTCACACAGTGAGTAACTAGCAAAGCTAGGATTCAAAAATAGGTCTGCCCAACTTCAGAGCCTGTGAACAGCAGGCTCAACACCTGCTACATCAGCCTCATTTAACAGGTGGAGACAGTGAGGCTGAGAGAAGGCAGGTGACATGCACTGAGGCAGAGGCTGAACTCTGAAGACCAGTTCTCCTGACCCACCCCAAGGCTTTTTTGCCTTGTGAGGCCTCCTCTAGGAATGCCAGCTAGCTTTCTCGGTGGGGTACGTGGACTGCTCCGTGTAGTCACTCTCCTGTTCTGGACCTCAGTTTACCCCCTGCAACAAGGTGGCATCATTAAGAGTGTGAGCCCCTGCTGTCTCACAGAGAGGAGCTGAGAAGAAACATGGGGTGTGCATTCAAGGTGTTACCAGGGAGCTGGTGGGAGAAGCAGGCTCAGTCACAAAGATCCACAAGCTCTGTAATGTCCACAGAGCAAAACCCTACGTAGCATCTCCAGGCTGCTACTCAACAGTCTTCCCACCAGAGTACATGTGCAAAACCCTCAGGGAACCTGGGGACTTCCCAGGGGTATTCAGACATGGATGCCTTCCAGCGAATCAACTTCTAAAAGTTCCACTTCCTGTGCTTCTTCCTAAAACTGATCAGCTGGGAACCCTCTGTGTCTGCCAGTTCTCTCTTCACCAGGGCCCTCGTAAACTCTTCCCAAAAGAAAGGCCTACCCCTAGCCATCCCAACCTCACCCTGGTATCCTGCCCTGGGTTACAGAAGTCACCAAACAAAGAGACAACAGAAGAATGCAGCCCTCATGGGAGGAGTTCCAGCAGGACCAAGAACTTCCTTAAGAGGTTGAGAAGGGGGCCTTATCTATCTTACCTACCCATCTGTTTATTTTAGGATTAGAATTAGGAAGCTGACACAGGGACACCTGTTTAACCTGTTTAATAAATATTTGAATTAAAAAGAGGAGTCAGAGCTTTCCCATCCCCAAGTATGATTTGGCTGGCTGGTCTAACCACAAGATCCAGCCCGGGCAATTAGGAATTCTGGTGGACGTCTTCCACAACTGCCTGGGCTGGGTTTGCCTTTCTATGGCTTTGACAAAAATAAATTTGAAGCAAGTATATGGCATACAATAGGCCTGGAAATACATTCCACTTAAAGTTATGATAAAACATTTTATATGTCAATTTTTATTTTTATTTTTTTGAGACGGAGTCTCGCTCTGTCACCCAGGCTGGAGTGCAGTGGTGTGATCTTGGCTCACTGCAGCCTCCACCTCCCGGGATGAAACGATTCTCCTGCCTCAGCCTCCCCAGTAGCTAGGATTACAGGCGTTCACCACCGCACCTGGCTAATTTTTGTATTTTAGTAGAGATAGAGTTTCTCCATGTTGGCCAGGCTGGTCTTGAACTCCTGACCCCAAATGATCCTCCTGCCCTGGCCTCCCAAACTGCTGAGATTACAGGCGTGAGCCACTGCATCCAGCAAATATATGTCAATTTTTTTTTCTTTTTTTTTTTTTTCAAGTCAAAATTCTTTTATTGCCATTCACATATTTAATATAAAAAGAAATGCAGAAAATGGCTCAGGGTTGTATTAAAAAAAAAAAATCCAGGTTGTGCAGGTTGCTGTATTTACATCTGGGAGCAGAGCTGTCCCCACATCAGGCACAGCAGCTGCACTTCTCCGACTCCCCTTTGCAGACGCAGCCCTGGGCACACCTGGCACAGCCCATGGGGCAGCAGGAGCAGCAGCTCTTCTTGCAGGAGGTGCATTTGCACTCTTTGCACTTGCAAGAGCCAGCGCAGGCGCAGGAGACACCAGTGGTGCAGGTGCAGTTGGGGTCCATTTCGAGCCAAGGAGATGGTGGAGCTCCCACCAAAGACTGGAATAAGAGGTCAGGCAGCTGTAACGCGCGCTCGTCAATTTTTTTTTCTTAATTAATTTTTATTTTGTGAAACAGAGTTCTGCTCTTGTCACCCAGGCTGGAGTGCAATGGCATGATCTCGGCTCACTGCAACCTCCGCTTCCCGGGTTCAAGCAATTCTCCTGCCTCAGCCTCCCAAGTAGCTGGGATTATAGGCATGTACCACCATGCCCAACTAATTTTTGTATTTTTAGTAGAGACAGGGTTTCACCACGTGGGCCAAGATGGTCTTGAACTCGTGATTTCAAGTGATCTTCCCTCCCTGGCCTCCCAAAGTACTGGGATTACAGGCGTGTGCCCAGCGATATATGCCAATTTTTTAATATATGAGAGGATACATAGTTATTCAAAATTCTTTTGAGGTGTAGGAGTGAAAGAAGTTTGAAGCCTGTTGCCTTCCTTCCCTGGAGCCATGATCAAAGGCTTAAGCTCCCATACCAACAGACCCACTAAGCCATACACATAGTAAGTTCTCAAGAGAAGGCAGCTGCAGTGTATACAACAAGCACTAGACCTGAAACCTGGGTATAACTTTATTTCTGCCACTTCTTAGCTATGTGGCTCAGAAGGTTAGGTCACCCATCTTCCTTGAGCCTCAGTTTCTCCCTAAGTACATGGAGATAATACCATATAAGGTATATTCAAAATCCTGATGACGAGGAGGACATTAAATGAACAAGAGAAAGGGCATCAGCACAAACAGCCCCCAGTAATAGCCAACCAGCAAGCGTTTTCTGTTTGGCTTCGACAACTTGGTATTTGTCTCTAGACGATATTAATAACTAACATTTATCGAGCGCTCACTATGTGCCAGGCACTGGACTAAGTGCTTCACAGGCGCTGGCTCATTTTGTTTTCACAACAACCCTGCAGGAAAGGTGCCATTCTTATTCCTGATCCACAGGCATGGAAAGCTTCAAGACTTGCTCAACTCACTCAGCTAGTAATTAAGGGCCCAGTAGGTCTTTTTGATTCCAGTGATTGTGCTCTAAAAACCCTCCTTACTCAAAGTGCGGCCTGAGACCAGCAGCATCAACAGAGACTGGTACCTTATGAGCAACGCAGGATCCCAGGAGCTACTCCAAACCTGCTGAATCAGTATCTGCATTTTAGCAAAATCTATGAGGGATTCATATGCACATCCAAGTTTGAGAATCACTGCTCTAAACCTCCAGTCTGGCTGATTTTACCATCCTGGTTTTATCTTGTTGCAGGTAATATTACAATATTTGCTTTCTCCATGAACACACACATATACAGCTGGCAATTAAAGCAAGCAAGATGGTCAGGGATTGTAATAATCCATCAGCAACACGTGCAAAATGCATTTTTAAAAAAGGGCTAGGAGAATCCACATCAAACTGTCATCAGTGGTTACCTCTGAGAAATGGGATGAGATGAGGGGATTAGGAGGAGCCAAAGGCGGCTTTTTATTATCTGAATTTTCTTTTCTTTTTTTTTTTTTTTTTTGATATGGAGTCTTGCTCTGTCACCCAGGTTGGAGTGTAGTGGTGCAATCTCAGCTCGTTGCAAACTCCACCTCCCAGGTTTGAGTGATTCTCCTGCCTCAGCCTCCCTTAGTAGCTGGAATTACAGAAGCCCACCACCACCATGCAAAGTTAATTTTTGCATTTTTAGTAGAGAACAGGGTTTCGCCATGTTGGCCAGGCCGTTCTTGAACTCCTGACCTCAGGTGATCTGCCCACCTCAGCCTCCCAAAGTGTTGGGATTACAGGCGTGAGCCACCATGCCCAGCTGAAATGTTTAATAAACAGAGTATAGTTGTACATGGGTTATATAATTTAAAAGGAAAGCATGTTTTAAAACACATGTACAGATCACTGGGAATTAGCTGTATTTTATGAGCTCCGTCTATCCAAGGTTATTGTCAGCTATCCAGCCTCAGATTGTGGAAAGCCAAGGTAGGGAGTTAATAGGGAGGTACTGGTGGAACAAAAGGAGTGCTGTGCTTGGAGCTGGAAGACTCCACTCCAGGCTCTGCCCCTGATTTGCTGTGTGATCGTGAGCCTCTCCTCCATAGGCCTGTGTTTCCTCTGCTATAAAATGGGGGGAATCCCCTTCCCCTTTTAGGGACCTGCAGTGCCGTGAAAGGCATAAAAGTTCCTTGTGAACTGCAAGGTGCTTGGCAATGCAAGGGCCGAGTGTTTTCTTGAAAAGAAGAGATGAAAAAAAAAAAGCAGTGAAACATTCACCCTCACTCATTCCATTCCCCAAACACAGATATCCCATGACTTTATAAGGAAGATATACAGAGTAACCTGGATTTAGATTCCGTGGGAGCCTCAGGCTGATTTTCAAATCCTTATTCGAACTTAGAAGTTAGGCTTGGACGTGGTTCAAAACATGAAAAGAAAGGGCTATTTCTCAATGTCTGGCCCATTTGCTTTGTGCTTCTCTCCCGGTTTCTCTGCAGGCTCATGAGTCTGGAGAGCTTCTGTCCCAGTGTTCTGTGTGCTTCCTGTCTGGGCACAGTGGCTGCCCTCTCCTTTGCTTTCATGGCTTTCTACCAGCACCTGTCTCCAGTGCTGCCTCTCAGCTGCTCTTAGAGCAAAAGGCTTGGGGTCTGTGGTTCGGCTCAGTTCTCACTGCTGCCTCTGTTTTCCACTTTTTATCTTAGAAGTCAGACTTGGCCAGGTGCAGTGGCTCACACCTGTAATCCCAGTACTTTAGGAGGCCAAGATGAGCATATCACTTGAAGTCAGGAGTTCAAAACCAGCCTGGCCAACGTGGTGAAACCAGTCTCTACTAAAGATACAAAAATTAGCCAGGCGTGGTGGCACGTGCCTGTAGTTCCAGCTATTCGGGAGGCTGAGGCAGGCAAATCACTTGAACCCAGGAGGTGGAGGTTGCAGTGAGCGAGATCGCACCACTGCACTACAGCCTGGGGGATAGAGAAACTCCGTCTCAAAAAACAGAAAGAAATCAGATCTGCAGAAAGAGCAGCAAATGCTATCCCTCGCTCATCTGGAGGGTGTGGAGTTTGAATATGGAGGGATAAAGTGACTTGCCCAAAGTCACACAGCCGGCTTAAAACAGAGTTGGGTGGGGCTCGCTGGCCCCAAAGTCCAGGCTTCTTTATCCTTGCTTCCTCTCCGACCTTTGGAAATAACCCCCTTTCCTTAAGACTTGTCTATCATTCATTTGCAACTTGTCTGTCACTGACCTCACCCCTCTGTTCATTCTAGGAGACATGAATTTGGGGATTAAAAGTTGCTGTGCTTTTCCTCAAACAGAACAATCCTAAAACCACATAGTCTGAAAGTATCATTGAAACACTGACCCAGAAGAGAATCCCCAGCCAGATTTTCCATGGAGAACCAGACCTGTCTAAACCAGTATGAGCTTTCATTACGGTAAAGTAATGGCAAAAGAAGCCTCAGGGCAGACAATTCCAGACTCACTATTTAAGTGGCCTTAGGTGACTTGATTCACTTCTCTGAGCCTCCAGTTTTCTCATATGCAAGACAGGAAGAGTGCTACCACCTTTCAGTTTAAAAGGAAGATTACAAATAAGGATAAAGCTCTTCATAGTAGGAGCTCAATAAACAGCAACTATTACCATCATGATCACTGTCATTCCAGACCATCCATCCCAAAGACAGAGGTCTAAATCAGTTCTCCAATTCAGCTGCACATTAGAATCACCTAGGGAATTTCTCCCTCTCTCTCTATCTCTCTTTTTTTTTTTAATAGGGTCTTGCTCTGTTGCCCAGGCTGGAGTGCAGTGGCATGAACATAGCTCACTGCAGCCTTGACCTCCAGGACTCAAGCGATTTTCCCACCTCATTTTTTGAATTTTTGTAGAGATGGGGTCTTGCCATGTTGCCCAGGCTGGTCTCAAACTCCTGAGCTCAAGCAATCCATCCACCTCGGCCTCTGCTGAAGTGCTAGGATTACAGGCATGAGCCTCTGCATCTGGTTGTGAATTTTATTTTTTATTTACCAATTTCCAACTAGCTCCCAGGTGATGCCAATGCCACTGGTCCACGGCACCCAAGACTCAAGATCTTGGGCAGATGCCTGGAAAGGCTGTATGAATCTTCATCCCTGGACAGTCTCAAAGGCCACCTCTGTCCAGCCAGGCTAGATTGCACTACCTCCTGGAAGCAGACGGTCAACTATATGATTGGGGCATGAAGACTCAGAACCAAAGCTTGACCCCAGGTGACTCTCTCTCTCTCTTTGGTTTCCTGTTGGCTTTTTGGGTTCTACCAAGAGCTGCAGACAAATGTGGCCACAGAGATGCACTAGCAAATTAATCATGGTGCCACACCCTGCATTCACGTAGAGTTACCATCTCAAGATCATCCAAAGGAGAGTCAGAAGACAAGGGCCCTGGTCATTTTCACTCAGAGAAGTAGGGTACAGGAGAGCATGGCCTGCCTTGGCTGCATGTCCCAGCCAGAAGTAGCTGAAACAATGGCAACTCTGGTCAACCAGACTCCTCTGATCAGCCAACCAGGAAAGCTTCCCACCAGGAGCTGGCAAAGTAAAGGCACAGTTGATGGGCTCCCGTGAAACAAGAGCTGGTGGGGAGCTGGGTGGCAGGCCCCTCTGGCTTTGAGGCTGGTGCATTTTGTGACCCTGAATATCAACAAAACAATACTGACTGGACACCTACTGTGTGCCAGGCAATGTTACATAAATATTTTCATCTGATAATCACATCAACTTTGCAAGGCAGGCATTATCATCTTCATTGTACACCTGAGGAAATAGGCTCGACAGATAAGTAACAGTGGAACTTACAAAGGACAGAGCCAGAAATGAAACTCAAGCCTGTCCAATACTTCCTACTTCTACTTTTTTTTTGAGATGAGGTCTTGCTATGTTGCTCAGGCTGGGCTCCTGGGCTCAATCAATCCTCCTGCCTCAGCCTCCTAAGTATCTGGTACTACAGGCACATACCACTGTGCTCCAATTCTTCCTGCTTCTTCTTCTTTTTTTTTTTAATTTATTTTTTTGAGACAGCATCTCGCTCTGTTGCCAGGCTGGAGAGCAGTGGCGCGATCTCAGCTCACTGCAACCTCCGCCTCTCAGGTTCAAGTGATTTTTATGCCTCAGCCTCCCAAGTAGCTGGGACTACAGGCAGACGCCACCACGCCCAGATAACTTTTGTATTTTTAGTAGAGACAGGGTTTCACCATGTTGGCCAGGATGGTCTTGATCTCCTGACCTCGTGATCCACCCGCCTCGGCCTCCCAAAGTGCTAGGATTACAGGCATGAGCCACTGTGCCTGGCCTCTTCCTGCTTCTTTACGTTGCTGCTCAAAACTCTTAAAAATCTCTGCGACTCATTTTACCCTTTCATTTGGGGCAGAGAAGAAAGGGAAAAGTGTGTAAATCAATAGAACTGCAAGTGGTGTCTATCCCATGTGTTGCGTGGCTAAGCAAGGCACCCAGCCCCAGGCCCAGGGCTGGAAATGAGACTCTATGAATGACTGAGAGCCAACCTGAGCCTGGGTCCCATCACCCCCCCCGCCCCGTATAAGCCACAAGAAGCTTCCTGAAGCTGTCAAAGGGCGCTCAAATGAGCATCCCACTTCTATGGAGCCGAGGGCTAAAGAGGCCATGCTAGAAGCCGCTGTCCCATCAAGGCCCCAGACCTGTACCACAGCCAGGTCCCTCCTGCTAGCACTTTGGCAAGCAGGGGCCTTGGCAGAGGCCCCAACTCTGGATTAATATTACACCAAGAGAACCCAAACAAATGGCTCCTGACTTTCACGCTCCATAAAGTTCTGAGGCTTAAAATAAAGATGAGTTTGGAGGGGAGGGGATGTCAACAATAGTTAGCAATGGTACAGCCACAGGATGAAACACTGTACAGCCACTTAAAAGAGTGTCTTAAAACCACACCGTTCCATTAAAAATTCTCATTATGTAGTGTTACACCAAAAAGCTAGATTCAAAGGTATGTAAATCAGTAAGATCACAGCTAGTTTTTAAAACCTATGCACATTAAAAAAAAAAAAAAGAACAGAGGGAAATACAACCAAATGTTTTCAGCAGTAGTACTGAAATTATCAGAATGATCTATTTTACTGGAAATTAAACATTTTCCAGTTTTTCTTTAACGAGCATGTAAACTACCCAGAGGGCAAGGGGAACACATTCTGACTAAAATCCGTGTGTCTGAGAAGTCAGGGTGAAGAGCTGCTGGGATGGCATAAACCCCTCCAGGCAGCCCACAGCCATGAGATGGGACAGGCACAGCTGCAATCTGGAGGCCCTCAGGGCTCTGCTGTGCTCACACCTAAATAAGCAAGCCAGTGGGTTACCCTTCCCGAGGGGCAGAAATTCTCCAGGGAACATAACCAAAAGCCTGTTAGCCCTTAGAGTGCTCTAAAGGAGTTTGGCAAAGACACTGCAATGAAACACAGCCTGCTCAGGTGCTCTGCCCCAGGCAAAGAGATAGAAGACAGCTGCCACTGCAGGGTCCAGTGTCCCTTAGAGACCCCCAGCCAATGAGGATCCCTGCCAGCGCTGCCATCCCCAAGCATGAGGATACAAAAGAGATAAGCTTCACCATCTGGGGCACAGGAGCCTCCTGGGAATGCCTGCTTGAATGAGGGAGAATGGCAGGTCCCCAAGCCACATGCAAATGTGAAGGAGGAAGAGGGTCAAAAGAGAAGGAGCTGCAGCAGCTGTCTCTAAAAGAACACTAATTACAGGGCCGTCCTGCCTTAGCCAGGCCTGGTACTGCCAGCAAAGATGCTCTCAAGCTCAGCGTTCACCTGGCCACCTGTCCTCGGCCACCTGTCCTCGACTGCCTGTCCTCTGCCGCCTGTGGTTGGCCCAGAGGTGGCAAGGGTGGTCTGGCTGGGACTGCAGGCCTGATGGCTCCCCAAGCTGGGTGGGGAGGCCCCAAGCCCAGCTTACTGGGATGTCCTCATCTTAGGGTCAGGGGCCCTGTGCCAGGAGACCCTGGAACGTGGGGATAACTAGAGAACTTCCTTCTCTGGAAATGTTAGAGACCCACCAACACTGGAATGGAAAAAAGTGAAGTATTCATCCCTTGAAGTTGCGGGAGGGGCACAGTCAAGTGCAAAGGTGAAAAATGCCCGTTCTCCAGGGGTCCCTCACCTGCCACTCATAGCAAGGAGCTCAAGTTCACCATCACCAAAGGTGCTTCTGCATGGCCTCCTGTTGCTGGCATTTTCCTGAGGACCCAGAGAGGCCCACACCAAGCCAAAAGGTGGGCAGGAGGAAAGAGCACTGGCCTAGCAGTCAGACTAGTCAGATCTTGTCCCCATTCAAGCCCCTTCACCCCCTGAAATAGGTGTGATTCCCATCCTAGACACTACATCAAAACATTTACAGATCGGTGAGAAATGTATGGGATGGGACTTCTAAAAACAACCAAATTCTGGCCGGGTGCAGTGACTCACACCAGTGTAATGCCAGCGATTTGGGAGGCTGAGGTGAGTGGATCACTTGAGGCCAAGAGTTCAAGACCGGCCTGGACAATATAGCAAGACCCTGCCTCTATTTACAAATTTTAAAATAAAAAATAAATGTAAAGCTGTTAAAATCTAAACAAATGGAAAGTGTGGTTAAGATGCATGGGAAGTCATTATAAAGTGAAGGCATTTTGCTTCTCTTTCAGGACAATATGCAAATTAGAGGCAAAAAAAATAAAAAACTGCATTGTTTTTCTTTTCAGACCACTCATGTATCCACTGTAAAACAGAGTTATGGGGCTGCTTCTAGAACATAGGAAATGGGGCTCAGCGGCTGGTGCCACACGGGGCCTCTTGGACCAAAGTGGGAAAGGAATGACTGAGACAGGGAAAGGAAGAGACAAAACCAATGAAACAGGAGGAAAAGTAGGGAGGTTGGAACCCGGCATCTCTGGGAAAGAGGCCCAGATGAAAGGGAGGCGCAGCTGGGGGAGACAGGCCGGCAATTGTTCACAGGGATGGCCAGCCCTGCTGCTTTGTGTGTTAATGTAATTAAGGGCTCGGTGGGGGCCAATGTTGAGAGTCCTTTAACTCCCTGCCATCCTCACAGAATGCCTGGGACAGAGAGTGGGGCTGTTATGGATGGTGCCAATGGATTTCTGGGCAGCTCAGTTAAAAGGGCATCCAGGGGCAGGAGGGTCTGGGCAGCAGGAGGTGAAGCCCTCATTCCAGGGTGCCTGAGAGGCACTTCCTCCTCCTCCCCACTGCCCCCGGGAGTCTCCGAAAGCCCTGCCACTGCCCTGACCCTGGTTAACACTCCTGGTAATTGCTGGGGCTGCTGCAGAAAGCCCAGAGAGGAAAAAAAAAAAAAAATGCCAGCGTTAATTAGAGAGAGAAAAAAAGTCTGCTTCTCCAGTGTTCACTGAGGCTTCCCTCCTGCCCACACCCTCTGGGTTGGGGCATCCAGTTTCAAGGAAGCTCCCAAGGCAGGGCTCTCCATGCCTAAAGCCAAAATCAACAACAGCACATGGAAATTACTGAACAGGAGCAGCTGGGTCTAGCAGGCTTCTAGGAGTCTTGCTCCAAAGCTCCCAACCCCTCATATTTCCAAGAGGTATGTCAGGGGGTCTGCCCCCCAACCCCACCCATCCAAAGAAAGCCTCACATTAACCTACAGCCCAATAACCTGTTGCTCTGCAACAAAGACAGTACAAGTTCTTGCTACCAACATGAGACTCCTCTGGATGGCAATGGACATTCTGTAGGCAAAACAATTCATGCAATGTAAGCCTTTAAAAATATTGTCCCATCTCACCTCACAACTACCCTGTGAGGTAGGTACTATTCTTTCCTCCACTTTATAGATGGGGAAACTGAGGCTTACAGAGGCTAAATAGCTGCACCCAAGGTCAACAAGCCCACAAGTAGCAGAGGAGGGATTCAAACCCTGGCATCCTGACTCCAAAGCCTGTGTATTGAACCCCTATTCTACGCCACGGGGCACTCAGATAGTCACTGGGCAGTAGAAACACGTTTTGTGAAGCTTACAGCCTGGCACAAGGTTCTTAGCGAAGGCTCTGTGAGGTTTCTGTGAGGTCTACGGACCCCCTCATCCCCAAAATCGAATGCACAATTTAATGTGTTTGTGTGTGCCTATGCTTTTTGGGAGGGTGTCAAAGTTCTCTTTAGATTATCCATGGAATCTGGGACCAGAAAAAAGCTTAAGAACCTAGGGCCAATAAGGTAGCAACACTCCGATGCCTTGTGAAGTCCATTCTAGAACATAGAGCTTTCGATTTGAGTCCTCTACTTTGTCAGGCTACCTCTTTGCTATCCAGTAATAGCGAAGAGGGCAACTTGAGTTTCTCCAGAAATGGAGAATAGACTGGCATTCGAGAATTAGAGTCACCTGGCACTGGAAGTCCACCCAGCCTGACTGGGAGAGAGTATCCAGGATATATACTCGGGGTGGGGAGCGGGAGGGAAAGGGTTAACAGTCAGGTCCTGTGGGATTAAAGGATTTCCTACACTGTGTTTATTACTTCTTTCCATCACTTAAAAACAAGTTTCAGCATTGTCCCAATTCTGATCCTGGGTTTTACTTGGATCCACACTGAGAAAAATAATTCATTACGGCAGCCCCAAACTATCAGAAATTAGCAGGCGGGGAAAAAAGTTTCCATTCCATACTAATTTGCTACAGTTTTAAAGGCCACCATCTGTCTAAAAACAAGGGTGTTCCTTAACTGAGGCCATTGTCCTCGTTTCCAGATGCTCCAAGACAGCAAACAATGACAATGATGCTGCTGCCAACATTTGACACCCAATATTATCAAGCCCAAATTCTGTGGGCTGGGCTCTTAATGATAAGCTTTACCCAAACTTATCTCATTTAATCCTCACTCCAGTCCTATGAAGCAGGGGCATTATCATCTCCAGTTCAGAGACGACAAAATTAAGCCCCAGAGAGGTTAAACAGCTGCCCAAGAACACACCGCAAGTCAGTGACAGTGCCAGGATTCAAACCTGATCTATCTGACCCGAAAGACTGGGCTCTAGACCAGGGCCCCTAAAAGTATGTCCACAGACCACCTGCAAACTGTTAAGTTGTGTGTCCTTACCAAATAAGTACAGAAAAAGAAAGGAAGGAAGGATTTTAAAACGTTTATAGCAATCTGACATTAGCACAATATCCAAGCATGTGATCTGTGGACTTCCCTCTTAGAACAGGGTATAGACCAGTCTGGATGTTCTCAGACTGGCTCAGACTGATCATGCTCATCGGTCCCTGAACTAAGGAATAGAACACGTTGTCCTTCACCTCAGATACTTTGAGAAGCTCTGTTTTAAAGCACTGCAAAGACGGGGCATAGAAGACACTCAAACAAGGTTCAGCATGTCCCCAGCTGTCCCTGCAGCATCCAAAGTCTTCTAGCACAGCATTTCTCAGACTGACTTTCTTTCTCTCTCTCTCTTTCTTTCTTTCTTTCCTTTCTTTTCTTTTCTCTTTTCTTTCTTTCTTCTTTCTCTTTCTTTCCCTCTCTCTCTCTCTCTCTCTCCCTCTCTCTTTCTTGAGATGGAGTTTCGCTCTTGTTGCCCAGACTGGAGTGCAGTGGCGCAATCTCAGCTCACTGCAACCTCCACCTCCTGGAGGTTCAAGCGATTCTCCTGCCTCAGCCTCCCGAGTAGCTGGGATTACAGGCAGGCGCCACCACGTCCAGCAAATTTTTTTTGTATTTAGTAGAGACAGGGTTTCACCATGTTTGTCAGGCTGGTATCGAACTCCTGGCCGCAGGTGATCCACCGCCTTGGCCTCCCAAAGTGCTGGGATTACAGGTGTGAGCCACTGCGCCCGGTCACTTCTCAGACTGTCATGTGCACACGAACACTGGGGACCTTCTTAAAATGTAGATAGATTCAGGAAGTTCAAGGTGGGGCCCATGATTCTCTATTTCTTTTTTTTTTTTTTGAGACGGAGTCTCGCTCTATCGCCCAGGCTGGAGTGCAGTGGCCGGATCTCAGCTCACTGCAAGCTCCGCCTCCCAGGTTCACGCATTCTCCTGCCTCAGCCTCCCGAGTGGCTAGGACTACAGGCACCCGCCACCTCGCCCGGCTAGTTTTTTGTACGTTTTAGTAGAGACAGGGTTTCACTGTGTTAGCCAGGATGGTCTCGATCTGCTGACCTCGTGATCCACCCGTCTCGGCCTCCCAAAGTGCTGGGATTACAGGCTTGAGCCACCGCGCCCGGCCCATGATTCTCTATTTCTAACCAGGTGATATCAGCGCTGCTGGTCTGGGGACCTGACTTTAGGTAGCAAGTCTCCAATTGCACAAGCAGACCAGAGCCAACGAGGCTGATGCTGCGAACTTCACGTGGCAAACAAGTCGGACTCCAGCAAAGGCTCACCAGTTAGCACGGGCTGTGAGGAGGCCAGAAGGTAGCCCTTACAAACACCTTTCCCCAACTCCAGGCTGAGTCTGGGATGCCCAGGGGCCCTTTTATCCTGAGTCAGAAACTAAAGCCCTTTCAGTCCCAGGGGTTTAACAGAAGGCAGAGAAAAGCAGCTCAGAAGCCTTTGCAAACATTGTGAGGAACGCTACCCACAACCACAGCCAAGAGGAGGGAGCATTTTGAGAAAGCTGTGCCCACTTCTTTGGTTCTGCTCAAGCCAGACTGAAGCTGGGTCTCAGACAGTGATGGCCTGGGAGAATCACACATGTGTTTGGACAGCACTTTCTACTTCCCAAAAAGAAGAAGATATCCACATCTATCATGAGAGCTGAGAAATCTAATTAAAAGCTGGAAGAAGCCTCAGAGGAAGGGACGTGCTGTGGTCAACACAGGAGGGCAGAAATGACCCCTCTGTGACCAGTCCTGTAGCCAGAAAGAGCCACACACAGTCCAACTCCAAAGGGGGAATGGTCCCCACTTCCTGCAGGTAACCTTCCCATGACCTGCTCTACTCCCTGGAAATTCTTGACACTAAAAACCTTCTTCTTTAGTGCCAACCTCAGTCTCTCCTAGTTCCATTTCTGGCACAAGGACTGAAGGACTTATTAAAGGGGCTGGCCAGGTGCAGTGGCTTATGTCTGTAATCCCAGCACTTTAGGAAGCCGAGATAGGCAGATTACTTGAGCTCAGGAATTCGAGACCAGCCTGGGCAACATGGCAAAACCATGTCTCTACAAAAAAATACAAAAATTAGCTGGAGATGGTGGCACACACCTATAATCTCAGCTACTTGGGGGCTGAAGTGTGCGATCGCCTGAGCCTGGGAAGTCAAGGCTGCAGTGAGCTGTGTTCACACTCCAGCCTGGGTGACTAAGCAAGATCCTGTTTAAAAAAGAAAAGAAACAAAAAAAGCGGGAGAGGTGCAATTCACAGGAAAAACCCCAGATCTCCCATTCATTCAGGGCAGTCACTCATTCATTCAAAAACATTGATGAAGCCACTGCCACATGCCGGGCACTGTCAGGAAGCGAGCATAGAGGCACAGGCTGGGGCCTTCTCCTTACCCTCCTCTAAAGAAGTGGGGAATAAGTAATAAACGGGTCATGAGGCCGTTAACTAAGTCAAAGGGCACTGCTGTTCCTGCAGTGGCGGAGGGGTGCGGGGGGAGCAGAGGGAAGTGAGTTGCTGGGCAGAAGCTCTCACATATGCATGGACTCAGGGAAAGCCTGCCCGAGGGTGGGACTGGGTATTGAAGTTGATGGTGGCTGACAGATCTCCTTCACTTTACTCACAGAGGGCCAAGAAAGGCCTGAGGGTTAGTAACTCACAAAGGAACACAGTCAGAGGGGCTTCATGTCCTGACCAAAGGGGTCTCAACAAGACACAATTGCGAATCCAGGGAGGATCCAGCTGAAAAGCCTCCTCTGGATTGCAGAGGACCTCCATGAAACCACGAGCCTCTTTCTCCTTTGCAAAAATCAAATCATATTCTCCTACCTCCACACCCTGCCATGTGCTGCTTCCCTACACAATGCCCCCAACCCTGCTCCTCTCACCCCGTTGTGTCCTTCCCTCTTTCAGAATTCTGCTTAAAATGTATCTCTAGGCTGGGAGAGGTGACTCATGCCTGTAATCCCAGCACTTTGGCAGGCCGAGGCAGGTGCATTGCCTGAGGTTAGGAGTTCGAGATCAGCCTGGCCAACATGGTGAAATCCTGTCTCCACTAAACACACACACACACACACAAATAGTTGGGTGTTGTGGTGCATGCCTGTAATCCCAGCTACTCGGGAGGCTGAGGCACAAGAATCTCTTGAACCCGGGAGGTGGAGGTTGCAGTGAGCCAAGATCGCGTGACAGCACTCCAACCTGGGCAACAAAGTGACACTGTGTCTGGAAAAAAAAAAAGGCCAGACACAGTGGCTCACGCCTGTAACCCCAGCACTTTAGGAGGCCGAGATGGGTGGATCACGAGGTCAGGAGATCGAGACCATCCTGGCTAAGAAGGTGAAACCCCATCTCTACTAAAAATACAACAAAAATTAGCTGGGCATAGTGGTGGGCGCCTGTAGTCCCAGCTACTCAGGAGGCTGAGGCAGGAGAATGGTGTGAACCCGGGAGGCAGAGCTTACAGTGAGCCGAGATCACACCACTACACTCCAGCCTGGGCGACAGAGCGAGATTCTGTCTGAAAAAAAAACAAAAAAGTCTGTTGGGGGGCCAAGGTGGGCGGATCATTTGAGGTCAGGATTCCAGACCAGCCTGGCCAACATGGTGAAACCCCGTCTGTACTAAAAATACAAAAATTAGCTGGGCGTGGTGGTGAGTTCCTGTAATCCCAGCTACTTGGGAGGCTGAGCCAGGAGAATCGCTTGAACCCAGGAGGCAGAAGTTGCAGTGAGTCGAGATTGTGCCACTGCACTCTGGCCTGGGCAACAAGAGCAAAACTCTGTTATTTAAAAAAAAAAAAAACAAAAAAAACAAAAAACCAAGCCTGGTCCAGGCGCTAGAGCAAGGGTTCTCAACCTTAGGCACAATTGACATTTGGGGCTAGAGAGTAATAGAGAGTAAGGGGCTGTCCTGTATATTGGAAGATGTTTAGCAGCATCCCTGGCCTCTACCCACAAATGCCAATAGTAACATCACCCCCTGTTGTAACACTGACAATGTCTCCTTGGGGGCCAAATCATCCCCACTTGTGAACCACTGCACTAGACAGATGGTTCTCAACCCTGGCTGCCCAACAAAAACACCTGGGCAACGTATAAAACTTACCTATGCCTGGGCCCCACCCAGCACTAGCAGAATCAGACAGCCTCACGGGCAGCAAGGTGGAGAACCACTGAATAGAGCTGCTCTGGATATTTTGGACCTCTTAGCTGGTCTAAGATTCTACAAGTAAACAACAACGTCTGTAACTTTATATAGCCTTGATGTTCTAATGTGTTGGTCAGTCCCTCCATTAGACCAAATCTCTCCAGAAGCAGGAACCGTATCTTGTTTTTCCCTGCCTCCACAAAGCTGTCTGCAGTGCCTCTTATTTTATACCAATCAAAAACGCTGGGCAAGTTCATGAGCCCCCCTCCACCCCAATCTCAGATGAAGAAGCCACTTTCATCTCTCCTAGTTCGACAGCATATGACAAGGGAGAATTTGCAAAGGGAGGAAGGGACAGAAGAGATGGGAATCCAGGAGGACCCAGCCACCTGATCTGGCCTTGGAATGAGACCCTTCGTGCTCTCTACCAGCTGTGGGAAAAGCTTGCTGAGCTGCCAGGATGCTGGGCTAGGTATACTCATACTTCCTGAGCCCCACCTCTCCTGGCCAGACTGGGAGGCATGAGGCTGGGATCTTCAGCAGTAAACTCCCGTCTACCAGATCGGATGCTGCATTCCCCAGGCCGACAGTGACTTGAGAATAAATGAACGCAGGCCCAGAACAGCTCTATTTGGAGCCTGACTTATGGGCTGGGATCTTTATCCCCACACCTCCTTCAAGAATCCCTAAGAGCATCTGGGGACCTGGCTGAGAGAGGCCAACCCAATGTTAACAAATGTAGTCGTGTCTGCCTCCTGCTCCTCTCCCCATCCTGCTCACCACCTCTTCAGATGAGGCAAAGAGGAATGCAGTGTCAAGAAAGAATATTTAAAGCCAAGGTTGGAGGACTGCTTGAGCCCAGGAGTTTGAGACCAGCCTGGGCTGGGCAACATAGCGAGACCTCTTCTCTACAATATAAAAATAAAGGTCAGGTGCGGTGGCTCACACTTGTAATCCCAACACTTCGGGAGGCTGAGGCAGGCAGATCATGAGGTCAGGAGTTCAAGACCAGCCTGGCTAGAATGTCAAAACCCCGTCTCTACTAAAAATACAAAAATTAGCTGGGCGTGGTGGCGCGTGCCTATAGTCCCAGCTACTTGGGAGGCTGAGGCAGGAGAATGGCTTGAACCCAGGAGTTGGAGCTTGCAGTGAGCCGAGGTCACGCCACTGCATTCCAGGCTGGGAAACAGAGTGAGACTCCATCTCAAAAAAATAAATAAATAAAAATAAAAATAGCCGGGCATGGTGGTGCACACCTGTAGTCTCAGCTACTTGGGAGGCTGAGGCAGGTATATTGCTTGAGCCCACGAATTCCAGGTTATAGTGAGTCATTATTGTGACACTGTACTCCAGCCTGGGCAATATAGCAAGACCCTGTCTCTCTTAAAAAAAAAAAAAAAAAAGGAAAGGAAGACAGTATTTGGATATGAACCCCTATATTTTTTAAGAAGTGGAAGTGCATTTGTCATCTCATTTTTTAACAGAAACATAGAGAATACCTTAGAGGGGCAGACATGCCATCCTTCCCGATTATTTTTTTGAGACAGAATCTCACTCTGTTGTCCAGGCTGGCATGCAGTGGCGCGATCTCGGGTCACTGCAGCCTCCGCCTCCCAGATTCACACAATTCTCCTGCCTCAGCCTCCCGAGTAGCTGGGATTACAGGCGTGCCCCACTATGCCCGGCTAATTTTTGTATTTTTAGTAGAGGTGGGGTTTCGCCATGTTGGCCAGGCTGGTCTCAAACTCCTGAGCTCAGGTAATCCACCTGCCTCAGCCTCCCGAAGTGCTGCGATTACAGGCATGAGCCACTGCGCCCAGCCCGTTCCCGATTTTTATACTTGGGTTAAGCTTACAGACAAAATGATGGGGATAGAATCCAGGGACCAAGCTCCCCAAGACAGCAAAGGCTATTCAAGTACCTGCGATCGGCTTTCTTACTAAAACTCACTGGCTAATACACAAGAACGCAAATTGCCAATGTGTTTACCTTACATTTAATGAATGGTTTAGCGTTTTCTCTGAGATTTTGCTTATTTGATATTCCATGCCAACAGGATGAGCAATCCTTAAAGATCTGCTTCAGGCGGCCCCGGCTAGCTTGCTGAAATCAGTGTAGAGCAGTGAAGCCTTCTATCCTGAGTGACCAGCGTGACAGTGATTTTTTTTGTTTGAAGCTTCCCTCCCTTCCATTAGACACACACACACACACACACACACACACCCTGTTGCCTAGAGACTGGACACATTCCTGGTGCTTACTCTTCTTTTCATTCTCCAGAAGCGGGAGCTTTGGAAACTGGGGCCTCCAGGAAATATGCCTGGGGCCGGGGTGAAGGGGGTCCAGGAGTGACATTTCCTCACAGTCAGGCCCGCCCCATCCCCCGCTGCCCTCCCTTTCCTCCCGAGGTTTGAAAAGCTCCAGCAGGCTGGAACTGAAAGGCTTCCACAGGGAACAAAACAAGGCCCCCTTTGAAAGCCTGTGTTTACCCCGGGTGCAGCCAGGGGTTGCCATGGTCACGGTCCACCTTGGCGGGCCAGGCCTGCCTGGAGCAGCTTCAGCGCCTGGCCGTCCCACCCCAACTCCTTCCTAGGGGACCCCACTGGCACCCCTCTCCCGGGCCCCCTTGACTGCTGGAAGCATGGATTTTCATCAAGTCCCCCAAGCTGAAAACATAATCCTGGAGAGACTGAAAGAGGATTAAGCCTCCCTCTGGGGCTCCTGAGAGAAAGACCAGGGGACTTGACCAGCCCTGCCCACATCCACCTCCGCTGCTGCTGTCCTGTCTCCTGGGCCAGTGACCCACCCGCTGCTAATGAGAATGACTTATTTATATCATTCATTATCGCTATGTCCTGGAGCCAAGCAGCATCAGGGGAGGCCAGACTGGGGGCGGGGCAAAGAGGAAAGGGAGGGTCTCTCCTCTCAGCCTCAACCTGAACCTGTCAGGCCCTGTGGGCTGCGGGAAACCACAGGGGCCTTGTGACCCAAGGACAGAGGCGGCTGAGGACACGGCGGGACAGTGTGGACTCCCAGGGCCCCAGAGTGCACAAGCCTGGCCAGGGAAGCTCAGCCCTCCCCGGCTCCACATTCCTCCTTTGGCCCTTCCCCAGGAGAAGCCAGAGGGAGCAGAGGCTCTAAATAATTCAGCCCTCAAATTGCTCTGTGGTCAGAGCTTCTTCATTTATTTTTTCACTCTCCAGGCTCCACAGTTTCGCAATGGAAGCACTTTAATCCCAGCCCTCACAAGCAGGTGCCTCTCAAGCCCCCGGCCCGGGATGGCAGAGAAGGAGGCACCCAACTTCTAGGATTCTGCAGACTCGTCCCTATGGTTCAACACATCTTGAGGCCTCAGGGACAGTGGCCGGTACGCAGATGGGCAGTGGGAGGAGAGGAGGCAGTGCTGGCTCCAGGGCTGTTTCCACAGAGCATGGCACTACTGTGCTGGCAGAACTGGATTAATAGAAAGACCTGAGCCACCACCTGGGTGAGGCTCAGACCCCCCTCTGTCAGCAGCTCCACTCTTCTGCCCACTGCCACTCCAGCTTCCTGTCTACCCTTTCTCAGGGCTTCTTCCTGCACCCCCAGCCCATCCGTTCATTCACACTCTTTTTTTTTTGAGATGGAGTCTCGCTCTGTCACCAGGCTGGAGTGCAGTGGCATGATCTCGGCTCACTGCAACCTCCGCCTCCTGCGTTCAAGTGATTCTCCTGCCTCAGCCTCCCAAGTAGCTGGGACTATAGGCACGTGCCACCACGCCCAGCTAATTTTTGTATTTTTAGTAGAGACAAGGTTTCACCACATTGGCCAGGATGGTCTCCATCTTTTGACCTCGTGATCCGCCCACCTCAGCCTCTCAAAGTGCTATGATTACAGGCGTGAGCCACTGCGTCCGGGCCTCATTCGTACTCTTAAAGGGCCTGGGCACCCTGCCATGGGTCACTGGAATCAGGCTGGCCTCAGCTTCTATTAATAATATTAGTTAATATTTGATTACACATTCATTTCATGTAATCCTCACAATAACCACACAAAGCAGGTACTATGAATATCCTCATTTCACAAATGAGGAAACTGAAACTCAGGGAGGTTTAGAAATCTGCCCAGAGACCTGGTGCAGTAGCTCACACCTGTCATCCCAACACTTTGGGAAACCAAGGTGGGAGGATCGCTTGAGTCCAGGGGTTCAAGACCAGCCTGGGCAAAATGGTGAAATCCCATCTCTACAAAAAATACAAAAATTAGTGAGGTGTGGCAGCATGCACCTGTAGTCCCAGCTACTCAGGAGGCTGAGGTAGAAGGATGCTTGAACCTGGGAGGTCTAGGTTGCTGTAAGCGAGATTGCGCCACTGCACTCCAGCCTGGGTGACAAAGTGAGACCCTGTCTCAAAAACACAGAAAAGAAAAGAAATCTGCCTAGAGGCTGGGCACAGTGGCTCACACCTGTAATCTCAACACTTTAGGAGGTTGGCAGGATCACTTGAGCCTAGGAGTTCAAGACCAGCCTGGGCAACATGGCAAGACCCTGTCTCTACAAATAATTTTTAAAATTAGCCAGGCATGGTGGTGAGTGCCTGTAGTCCCAGCTACTCAGGGAAGCTGAGATGGGAAAATC
>NW_012117043.1:6017499-6029336 GCF_000951035.1 Colobus angolensis palliatus | reverse complement strand
TTGTTATAATCTGCCTAGATCACACAGAGAGTGAAGAATAAGACTCAAAGCCAGTCGCCTAATCCCAGTCTTCAGGCCTTAACCCCCATGCCATATGGACACAGGCTGCACACACAGGATCCTCAAGCCCAGAGAGATGAGGTAACTTGCTCACAGGCACACAGCTAGGGACCAAAGTGCCATATCCGGACTGACATCCTTTCTCCATTACAGTTTCAAGTGTAGAAGCATCTGTACTTACACAGGTGATAAATACACATTTACTCTCTGGTTTATGATGTCATGGCCTAACACCCTATAAACCTAGCTTAACCCCAGCAATGCCCTGTGCTGGCCCTGGCCCTGACCACTCCCTCCCATCCCGGTTCCATGGCCTTCCAACAAACGGCTCACCTGCCTCCACCAAGACTTTTAAATTCTCCCTCACAGAGTTATAATCCTTCCCATGCACCTTTAGGGCAGTGCAATCTCCATGATTCCTAATGAGAGCCCTGGCACTACCATACCAGAGCACATGTATGCAATACCTGACAGTTCTCGGTGTTCTTACAGACATTACCCAGCCAGCTCAGCAACCTTGAACCAGCTAAACATGGACAACAGCTTTTTATTTTGTTTTTAAATTTTATTTATTATTATTTATTTATTTTAAGACAGAGTTTCGCTCTTGCTGCCCAGGCTGGAATGCAATGGCGCGATCTCAGCTCAGCACAACCTCCGCCTCCGGAGTTCAAACAATTCTCCTGCCTCAGCCTCCCGAGTAGCTGGGATTACAGGCATGCACCACCACGCCCAGCTAATTTTGTATTTTTAGTAGAGATGGGGTTTCTCCATGTTGCTCAGGCTGGTCTCGAACTCCTGACCTCAGGTGATCTGCCCGCCTCAGCCTCCCAAAATGCTGGGATTACAGACATGAGCCACCGTGCCCAGGCTTTTTTTTTTTTAAGAGGGAGTCTCGCTCTGTCACCCAAGCAGGAGTGCAGTGGCATGACCTTGGCTCACTGCAACCTCCACCTTCTGGGTTCAAGCGATTCTCCTGTCTCAGCCTCCAGAATAGCTGGGACTACAGGAGTGTGTCACCACACCTGGCTAATTTTTGTATTTTAGTAGAGACAGGCTTTCACCTTGTTGGCCAGGCTGGTCTTGAACTCCTGACCTCAAGTGATCTGCCCGCCTTGGCCCCTCAAAGTGCTGGAATTGCAGGCGTGAGCCACCATGCCCTGTCTAGCTTTTTATTTTTTTGAGACAAGATCTCAGTCTGGGTGAAGACTGGAGTGCAGTGGAGCAATCCTAGCTCACCGTAGCCTTGAACTCCCGGGCTCAGGTGATTCTCCTACCTCAGCCTCCCAAGTAGCTGGGACTACAGGCACACACCACCATGCCCAGCTAATTTTTCAAATTATGTGTAGAGATGGGGGAGTCTCACTATGTTGCCCAGGCTGGTCTCGAACTCCTAACCTCAAGTGATCCTTCCGCCTTGGCCCCACAGAGTGCTGAGATTACAGGCGAACCATTTCGCCTGCCCTGAACAGCTTTTGGAGGTGTCTGACCAGCTCATATCCCTCCTGTGAGGACCGCCGCCATTCCCATTCACAGGGGAAAGCTCCTACCCCATGGTGCTGTGTGATCATGCCCTCCTGGTCCCAGCTGACTGGCCCAGTGGTAGACAGCTGATCCACACGAGCCCATCAGACTCTCTCCTCAGGATTTCACATCAAGGTTCAGACGCTATTCGGTCTCTGAGGGTTACTGGAAAGCGGACAGGTGTATTTGGGAGCTGAGGGGCCACACCACCTGGTGCATGTCCACAGCAGCAGCGGCGTCCTGCAGGTGCACCATGCAGACTCACTGAGAACAGCTGCGCCAGCCACCCCCACCACCCCTACACACACCCCCGGCACTTGGGAGACCAGGCACTTCCTCCTTTGAGTCTTCAATTCCCCCATGGCTTCAAATAGCTCAAGCTGGTTTCTGTTACTTGCCTTCAGTAGAGTCTGAACTGAGAGACAAGCTGGCGTTACTATCCTCCCTGTACAGATGAGGAAAGAGACTCTAGAGGTGGCTAAATGAACGTCATATAGTCAACATGTAATAAAGGAACCGTTAAAAACTCTGCCATGTGACTCTCCAGTGCCATCCCATGCCTCCTTCCCTGGATTAAAGGGAGTGGCAGGTATTCCCTTTCTGTCAGTGTTAAAAAAAACAAATGGCGGCACAGTAAGCCATTCAGCCAAAGGCACTCCAATGGACTGAAGCTGGAAACAAGAAATTCAAAATCCTCTTCTTTAGAACTGCAAAGACAGCTCTTCTCTCCTCTGCATTTCCCAGCCTTCCTTGCAGTGAGGTCGGCCCCATGTGACCAGCTCTGGGCAATGTGAATGGAAGTAACAGGTGTCAGTTTCCTCCATCTCTCTCCTCCCCTCCCGCAGTAACCTTGAAGGACCTATATTCCAGATGATGTGGCTACAGATGGAGGTGGACTGCCCGACCCACAAGACTTTCCATGAGTAAAAAATAAACCTAGATGGTGTCAAGCCCCTGGGATGTCAGGATTTGATTATTTCTGCAGCATAATCCAGCCTCTCCTGACTGAAGCACAGGAATTTTTCAGCCTGGGCCCTTCAACAGGATGCTGCATTCATTTGTTTAACATTCATCTGTTTAACAAATATTTCTGGAGCACCAGTGCCAGGTGCTGTCATGGGTATAATCAAGGGCACAGTCATTTTTTAAAAAGTACAATAGCTACCCTTAAGAAGCACCCTATCTGGTGACTCATAAGCCCCACTTGGGACTAAAAGAAACAGTTCTACAGGTGCAAAGCAGAACTCCCACGCAGCCCCTGGCTAACCTGAGCCCCATAGAAGCTAAACTGCCAGGCAAAGACAGCTTGTCGTAGTGACTCCAGGAGGGTGGCAGCCAAGAGTGAGTTCAAACCAGGCTTTCACACCCAAGGCTCTACCAACTCTACAAGTGCTTCCCCTGCTCTGGGCACATACAGAGGGGAGCAGGCATCAAGGAGGAGTCGTCAAAGAGAGCAGGTGGCTGATGGAAAACAGAAGCAGCAAAAGACACCGCTCATCTTCCCCACCCTCCTCTGCAGCAGAAATGTCTCCTCTGGGAATCATCTCCCTGTTTCATTTTAACTGGAAAAGTCCCCCATGATTGAGCTTTTCTCCCTCTACCCCACATAGCTGAGGACTGAGCAGAGAAGTCATATTCTGTCAGGAACTGGTGTCTGGGTATAGTCTCCTTTCTTTACGCCAAAAGCTAGATAAGAAGTTAGGTAGACAGGGTTGCCATATACAGTTATGCAGGCTGTTCACTACAACGCACCCATCCAAAGGGGCAAATGGAGCTGGAATCCAGCCTACACTCTGCTTACCAAATTGTGTGCCCTAGAGGAAGGGCACCTTCTTCTAATTCACCCAAAGGTGTCTGCTGTATGCCACAGAAGAACTGGAGCCAGGGCTTCTCCATAACAGCAAAGGGAAGTTACTACACTAACCTCTCTACTTTTGTAGATTTTTGACATTTTTCACAGTAAAAGGTTAAAACCAAAACCAAATAAACACCCCACCAAGTGAGTGGGTGTGTTACTTGGCCAGGTTACTTAACCCTCAGCCTCAGTTCCCACATCCAAAAAGATAATAATCCCTGGCTCCTAGGGTCAGCATAAGGACTAAATTAAATTACATAAGTAGCATGTTTGACATGGAGCAAGTCCTCTTACAAATGGGAACTATTAACAGTAGCCACTGCTGATGGCTGGGGCCAGGAAGGAAAACGAGGTGAATGGGGACAGAGGGACATTGTCTAAAAAAGCAAGCCTTTGGGAAATGTGTGCCGAGAAGTCAGAGTCCGAAAATACGACCACCCTATTCATGTTCCTAAATTGAGTTTGTGGGGCAGGGCTGGTCTGAAGGAGTTCTCATGCAACCCCTTCTTCGTTGGCAGCCTTTACACTTCCCTGGGGACCCCAGGCTTGGCTCAGAATCCAAATTAAGGTCAGTGATCCACAGAAAGGCCACAAAGAGTGGCTTAGAAAAGGATGTGCTCGGCCGGGCGCGGTGGCTCAAGCCTGTAATCCCAGCACTTTGGGAGGCCGAGACGGGCGGATCACGAGGTCAGGAGATTGAAACCATCCTGGCTAACACGGTGAAACTCCGTCTCTACTAAAAAATAAGAAAAACTAGCCGGGAGAGGTGGGGGGTGCCTGTAGTCCCAGCTACTCAGGAGGCTGAGGCAGGAGAATGGCGTGAACCCGGGAGGCGGAGCTTGCAGTGAGCCGAGATTGCGCCACTGCACTCCAGCCTGGGCGACAGAGCAAGACTCTGTTTCAAAAAAAAAGAAAAGAAAAGAAAAGAAAAGGATGTGCTCCCAGCCTCCCGGCAAACTCAGAGAAGGGCCAGGCAGCTGGGAGGTGGGGCTGGCTGGCCTGGGAGTGCTCACATCCGAAGTCCTAAAAGAGAACAGGACTTTTCCTAAGATGTTCCAGGAGGTCAGCCATTAGCAGAGAGAGGACACCTGCCACCTTCATGGGGTGCGAATGGCCCACTCACATCCCCGTAGGTCAAAACTATTTTTGAATTGTCTAGTTTTTTGCTTTATGGTTTTGTTTTGTTTTTTTTTGGGGGGGGGTTGGTTTGATTTGGTTTTTGAGACAGAGTCTTGCTCTGTCACCCAGTCTGGAGTGCAATGGTGTGCTCTCAACTCACTGCAACCTCCGCCTCCTGGGTTCAAGTGATTCTCCTGCCTCAGCCTCCCAAGTAGCTGGGACTACAAGCGTGCACCACCACACCCAGCTAATTTTTGTATTTTTACTAGAGATGGGCTTTCACCATGTTGGCCAGGCTCGTCTTGAACTCCTGACCTCAGGTGATGCACGTGCCTCAGCCTCCCAAAGTGCTGGTATTTTACTGGCATGAGCCACCGCACCCGGCCAAATTGTCTAGTTTTATGAGATGAATTTTTATGTTAATGTCTTCAAAATGATCACTACTATATGTGAATTTTACCAGTAGTCTATTTTTGACATGCCTCCCTATTCATTTCCCTTCAAGGCCTTAGGTTCCAGAGCCTCACAAGGATGAGAGGGCTGATGGTGACAGTGGCAGTGACCAGAAGTTGGGTGCCCTTCCCAAAGCCCCTGGAGGGAACTCACCACTGGCACAAACTGCCAGGGCCCTGGGTGTCAGCCTAGTGCCTGCCCTAGGAGACTGACGTGGAAGGCTTCTGGCTTCAGTCAAATGCCGTCTCACTCATTTGCCTCTCCTTTCTTTCTTTTCCAGAATTAAAGCTATTAGGATGATTCATTCTCTTATTAAATCAGCTCATGAGAAAAAGGGAAGTCACCAGAGTTCCCATACCTCTCTCCGCCAAACATAAGCCACCCCATGGCTCATTCCCCATATGCACTTAATAGAAATGCTACCACAAGGAAGAAATTCCACTAAGAACCCCACCCTTCACCTTTCCTTTCATGTCTCAAGAATTCACCATCCATGGCAGTTTTCTAAGTTTCTAAGGCTGCCAGGGAGGAGAGGTGAGTTGGAATTTCAAGATAAGTTCCCAAATAAAATGGGATAGGAGGGGAAAGAGCTGCATGGCTCTTAAATCCACATACATGCAACTCTCAAAGCAGAAAGTAAAAATCCATCCAAAAAAATCCTTCTCTGTCTCTGCCAGATCTCCTCAGCTCTGCCCCACACTTAGAAACAGCTGTTTCCCCAGAACTCCAAAAAAAACCTCTCATATGCTCCATCCCTCATTCTTTCCAACACTGTGATCTGTACACTTAATCTACCTCTAGGCTCAGTTTATCCCTCCCTGGGATTGTCAAATAAGAACAGTAACAGTCAAATAATAAGAATCCTAACACTACAATGTTATAAAGCACTTTTGTAAATACATCTATGGACTCAGCCTCCTGGCTTTGGAGCTCACATCCTGCCTCCTCAGCTAACCAGCAGTGTGATCTTATGCAAGTTAACTTAACCTCTCTGTGCCTCGGTCTCCTCCTGCATAAAGTGATGACGCTACTCTCTCATCTAGGATTGATTACATAAATTAATATTCCCAAGATGCTTAGAAAGCTTACTGGCATGCAGTAAGCTTGCAATAAATTTTAGCTATTATTTTTATTTTTTTTTGAGACGGAGTTTCGCTCTTGTTGCACAGGCTGGAGTGCAATGGTGCAATCTCGGCTCACTGCAATCTCCGCCTCCCAGATTCAAGTGATTCTCCTGCCTCAGCCTCCCGAGTAGCTGGGATTATAGGCATGCACCACCATGCCCGGCTAATTTTGTATTTTTAGTATAGACGGGGTTTCTCCATGTTGGTCACACTGGTCTCGAATTTCCAACCTCAGGTGATCCGCCCGCCTTGGCCTCCCAAACTGCTGGGATTACAGGCATGAGCTACCGCACCCGGCCTATTGTTTATTTGTTTATTTATTTTATTATTATTATTATTATTTTTTTTTGAGACAGACTCTCACTCTGTCACCCAGGCTGGAGTGCAGTGGCGTGATCTCATTGCCACCTCTACCTCCCGGGTTCAAGTGATTCTCCTGCTTCAGCCTCTCGAGTAGCTGGGATCACAGGCGCCCACCACCACGCCGGGCTAATTTTTGTAATTTTAGTAGAGACGGGTTTTCACCATGTTGGCCAGGCTGGTCTCAAACTCCTGACCTCAGGCAATCCACCTGCCTCGGCCTCCCAGAGTGCTGGGATTACAGGCGTGAGCCACTGCGCCCGGCCATTAGCTATTATTAGACTATCACGAGAATCCTGTGCCACAGAGATTATTCTTACCAGCTCTATTTAACATATGCAGTCAATAGCCATGTGTTGTTGTAGAGTATAATCATATATTGGCCTCAAGAAAACTACAAATAAAGAAGCTAAGTGACCTGCTCAGAATGACACAGCCCACACATAGCAGAGCTAAGACTGGAACTCCAGTCGTCAACTCCAATTTGCACACTCACATGTTTCACACTTTAACACACTGTCTCCTTCAGGCATGGAAATTTGAGAAGTCCCACGGATCAGCATCAAAACCAGATTTCAATTCCATAATCTCTAGAGAGCGACAGTATCTCCAGGAAGTATTTCAGGATTCACCAAACAAAATTCATTTCCATTCGTCTTCATATTCCAAGAAAACACACCAAAGCTGCCTTAGGGAGAGGGTGACACCCCATCAGAGGTGTCAAAGACCATGCAAGGCCGGCGGTTACACTGGCCTCAACAATGTTTCAGACAAAAACGGCTCCCTTGGGAGACTCCAATGCTGTCAGTGATTTGCCAAAGGTCAGTACAGATCACTTGGGAACGGATTTGTGTAGGCATGGCCTAAGACACATGGACTTCTGCCAAGCCCATATATTTTTTCAAAACATCTGCACTGTCTTCACCCTTGATAAATAGCAGCCAGGCTACAGAAATATTTCCCGTACACACAAAAGCCTGCTTTGCCACCACAATTCATTGAAATGGATGTTTCCAACTTGAGAAGAACTCTTCAATGAAAACATCTAAAACCACCCCCATCTTCCAGCAGAGGCAACAAATCTGGCATTCAGGAAACCTTTAAACACGAGTGAATAATATTTGTGGAAACAAATTATTTGGTAGACATATGCCCTCATGCCCAAAGTCTAACTACATCTAATAAATAGGTTAAACCCATTTCTTCTAGCTCTATTATGAACATTCATTAGAAGACATCTGCATAAACATTTTCGTAAAGGTCTTCTCATATTTCAAGATTGTGATGAAATCTTATGGTCATGCTGAAAAGAATTGGAATAAAAAGAATTTAACATTGTAGCCCTGGTTTTACCGCTAAGTAGCTGTGTGATTTCACAAAATGAAAATAATAACAACAACAGTAGCAGCTAACATTTAATGAGGACTTACAATACGCAGAACACTGTGCTAGGGGCTTAACAAGTATTTGGTACTAATTAACAACCATTATGTAACATTTTGGCCATGCATGGTGGCTCACACCTATAATCCCAGCACTTTGGGAGGCTGAGGCGGGCAGATAAGTTGAGGTCAGGAGTTCAAGACCAGCCTGGCCAATATGGTGAAACACTGTCTCTACTAAAAATACAAAAATTAGCTGAGCTTGGCATGGTGGTGGGCGCCTGTAATCCCAGCTACTCAGGAGACTGAGACAGGAGAATTACTTGAACCCGGGGAGTGGAAGCTGTGGGTGACAGAGCAAGACTCCATCTCAAAAATTAAAACAAAAAACAAAAAGAAAAAGCACCAACCAAGAAACCGTTTGGTAATATTATCACTCCCACTGTGTCGATCAGGAAACTAAGACTCAGAGAGATTGAGTAACTTGCCCCAAGAACGCGGCAGCAACTAGCAGAGGCTGGGATGAAGCACAGGCATTCTGATTCAGTATTCTTAATTACATACCATCGGTCTGTTCAAAGCACTTAACGACCCAGAACCTCAGATTCCTCCAGAAGCCAACCAAGCAAGCAGTCTTCAGAATCCTTTCCGGCTGTAAAATTCAGTGATTCTGTCTTTTCAAAATCAAATGAATTTATAACTTTGAGAAATAAAATGTAATGCTGCTCTAGTACTGCTAAGAGGGGAAGGAAACATGTGTGTATGCCTCACCCAGAACCAGTCAGAGGAGGAAAACTGTTGATTTTCTAGGGTAATGATGCCCTGTGAACCAACCAGACTGGCCTCAAGCCGTCTCAGGAAAAATGACAACTTGAAGTTCTTAGAGAATCCACCAACATGCAACAGTCTGCAAGTTCACAACTATCAGTTCTCAAACTTTAATTTGACTTTTTTTTTTTTTTGAGGAAACTCATATGCAAGAAAATGCTGCACCATAGAGGCTGATCTTAAGGATGCCAGTACAAGATGTATGTTGACTCTGTGGCATGCTTACACTTGCTTTCCTCTCAGGTGTACACCGGCTCAGGGAAAATCCACCCAGCCCAGGCAATCTGTTTTAAGACTTCCCTAGCCCGAGGCTCAGTGGTCCTATATGGGTGGGGGTTTTGTCCTTTGCACATGTGATACTTCATATGTTCCCTCCTCCACATCATCACCAGCCCAGTCTCTGGACACACAACCACACAAGTGCTGCCTTCCCAAATTCCATCTCAGACGCATCTTCTTCCTCTCTCTGCTCGGCACAGAAGTTCCCTGTTCATGTACCTTGCCGTCGGCTGACAGAGCCAATGCTGAAACTCTCCCAGTTGACCCTCCCTGGAGCTCACTAGCTCTCTCCCAGCTGTGGGTACAGCCTGAAACCGAAACTAATCTCAGATCAGAGCAAAGTGAAATCATTTCAGGAGCCTGATCACCCTACATGACCACAGAGAGGCTTCCCCTTAACAGAGCTCCAAATCCAGCTTGCTGGTCACCAGGAAAAGAAAAAAAAAAAGCTTTGCAGTGCCCTCCTAACACCAAATACTTTCTTAATGAATAGGGAATCATGGGATTAGAGGAGGAAGCAAAAGTTCTTGCCATCATGTTTGCTGCTGCTACTTCTTATTTGTACAAGTCTATTTCAGTTCACCCCGTGAGCTAAAGTTCACCACCCGGTATTATTTTTAAACTCATTGTCCAGCATCCGTTCATATTTGGTTCACTCTTAATCAGATTATCTTCCAAGAGCAAGCTTTGTTCTCTTCTGAGATCCCTGTAACCATCTTGCTCTAATGTGGCTGAGACTGTTATACTATATGTTTTTCCTAAATTTGAAAAATGAAGGCTTTTACTTTTGTGCTTGGGCCAGGCACGGTGGCTCACACCTGTATCCCAGTACTTTGGGAGGCTAAGGCGGGCAGATCTCTTGAGCTCAGGAGTTCGAGATCAGCCAGGGCAACACGGTAAAACCCCGTCTTTACTGAAAACACAAAAAAATTAGCTGTGTGTGGCGGTATATGTCTGTAATCCCAGCTACTCAGGAGGCTGAGACACAAGAATCGTTTGAACCTGGGAGGCAGAGGTTGCAGTAAGCTGAGATCACACCACACTGCACTCCAGCCTGGGTAAAAGAGCGAGACCCTGTCTCATAAGTAAGTAAATAATAAAAAATAAAAACACTTTTGCGCTTGAAACAATAAAAAAGAAAAAAGCAAAAGCCATTATGACTGAACATAATGTCAGGTCTTGATGATCCTTCAAAGAAGTATAAATATTGAGAAGGATCATAACCTGTGTTTTCTCTTCTTACCCTTGCCCCCAGCATACTTGTGGGCACCTTTCTTTATGACTGGGCAGTATTATGAAAAAAGCCTAATGTCAGCTTAAGTAAAACAGAATAAGAAGGGTTAAGTGCACTGGTCCAACAAGGGCATGGTATGGTCAGAGAGATTAAGTCTTGGATTATCTGTTATTTACTCATTCATCCAACAAAGTTTACTGAGGGCCCCATATATGTGCCTAAAACTCTTCTAGGTGCATCTAGGAGATAACCCACTAGCTCCAACCGAGAATGCCACTCTCAGAAACACGGTGTGTATGGGGCTGATGCTTTCTGTATTCCAATACCAAGACAAATGCTCCACTACTTCCAGGTTTCTTGCGCTCTCCTCACAAGGCTTGGACTCCATCCCCTAGAGCTGTAGGGCCCTCCCAGTGAGCACCCCCGCTGACAGTGACCGGGAACATTGCAGGCAAGGGTCCCAGCTGTTGGGCAGACTCTGTTTGTGCCTTGGCTCACTCATTAATGGATGAGCTGCTCAGTGTTATCAGGCATTCTTCAATCACTGCAACAGTCAAAGGAGAGGTTAGGCCAGATTTAAGTAATCTTCTAGCTCAAAAATTCCAGCTCCTTTTATCCTCTGATCACCAAGTTGACATGGACCTCTAGGGGCCTCTACTTCATCTTCCTGTCTCCAGACGAAACCTCTTAAACCACAAAGACAAATGAAACTTGTTCCCATTTCTGAAGACCTTCAGGGGAGGCCATTCCCCTCTGTGCCTATGAGTCACTTTTCTTACATCTCACATCCTATCTGGAATGTCTTCCTCATACCTTATTTGAATCCTCCCTCCATAGTGTAAATTCATTTGCCTCTGGTTCTGTTTCTAAGTGCAGAGAGACAAGACTGAATCACTGCGTTCTGAGCAATGACTCTTAAGAGACTTTTATGTCTTCTTCACCATGTTCACTGCAGGCATTACAAGAGGTGGCAGTGTTTCTCAGCTATTAAAAACCACAAAGGCATCAGGAAAGCTGACCACACTGCCCAGTTCCTGCCTCACCCTGGCAATGGTGCTACAGAATCCAGAAAACCTGACCCTTCTCTGAAACCCACACGCTGGCCACTTAGCTCTACTCAGAGTTCACGAAGGGGGAGAATAATGTGCTCCCATGCCAGATCAAAAGCTCAGGAGGCAGCAGCCACTTTTTCCTGTCCTCACTCAGCTCAAACGGCCCCACCTCCAGGAAGCCTTCCCTGCCCCAACTCCTCTTCTGGCTGGCAAAGTGCCCCCTTCCTCAGTGCTTTGTCTTATTGCAGCACTTGCCACAGTAACTGAAATTCCAGGCTAACATGTTTGTCTCTCTTACTAGACAGGAGGCATCTTGAAGGCAGGGGCCATGGCTTGGTGATCTTTGTGCTCCAGGATGGGCCCCAGCAGAGTATCTGGCACTTGGCCTGTGGTTCTCAGCAGACTCTGTTAAGCTGAACCCTCCAGCATGTTCCAGTGATGGCTGGACATTGCACTGGCAGCCCTTCAAGCAGGACACAAACCCCACAACCCCCCATCTCCACCCTCCCCGACCACGACCACCCCTTGAGCTCAGTAGGGGTCTCTCTGACATTTTTTTTTTTTTTT
>NW_012117043.1:6015778-6016318 GCF_000951035.1 Colobus angolensis palliatus | reverse complement strand
TGGTCTGGAACTCCTGACCTCAGGTGATCCACCCGCCTCGGCCTCCCAAAGTGCTGGGATTACAGGCGTGAGCCACCGCGCCCTGCCGGCTTGCACTCTTGACTGCCTATTGGGCCTGCCCCCATCCCCTCACTAGGTTCCCTTCCTCCAGGGAACTCTGCCCTGTTCCTCTGGACCAATGTTAGCATTAACTTTATGCCATTCAACCCTCCTCACTGGTTATGCCTCCTCACCCCTGCCCCCAGCTTTTGGGGCAAATTCTCCAAAGAAAAGGGAGAAGAGTTGGTTCCACAGCAGGGCTACAGATGCTGAGTCATTCTGCCCCCAAATACGCTTAGCTGTCACCCATGACATTTCAGTCTCCCCACCCCCGCCTCCAGTGTGCGGCCCTCTCTGCTCATCATTCAAGCGCCTCACCCCAACCCCTCCTACTCTTCCAAAAACCACCCTCAGCCCCTACAGTTTTTACCAAAGATTTCCTTAATAATGAGCCTCAGAATTTGTGTACCCCTGTGCAGAAATGATAATAATAATAATAGC
>NW_012117043.1:6011944-6015013 GCF_000951035.1 Colobus angolensis palliatus | reverse complement strand
GCTGGTCTTGAACTCCTGACCTCAGGTGATCCACCTGCCTCGGCCTCCCAAAGTGCTGGGATTACAAGCAGGAGCCACCATGCCCGGCCTAAACATTTTTATCCTACCAAGAATTCCTCAAAGACCCTTGGTGCTGCCACAATGGAAATGAAATAGTCACATTTATAAGAAGGGAGTTTATGTTTACAAGGACTGTTATCACATTTATCATTTATGACCTGCTTTAAAGATAAGACATTTAGCTGCATCATCAAGAGTCTGTGATAATGCTCTGACACATCAGAGGTTCTGGGAGCCTGGAAGCCAAGGGGATCAGAGGAGCACTGAGTGAGCCAACACAGCTAGCATCCTGAACTCGCCAACCCATGGTAGCCAGGGCCACAGCATGACTGAGAAGTCATAGCCACTGGGGAAGGTGAATGCTCAGACACTGCAACAAGGACCTTTGCATGCCACCAAGAGATTTCCAATTCCCAAGTCAAGGAACACTGGACCCTTTAGGGTCTCCAATGCCCTTCATTTTATTTTATTTAATTTATTTATTTATTTATTTATTTTTATTTAGGAGATGTAGTTTTGCTGTTGTCATCCAGGTTGGAGTGCAATGGCACAATTTCGGCTCACTGCAACCTCCGCCTCCCAGGTTCAAGCGATTCTCCTGCCTCAGCCTCCTGTGTAGCTGGGATTACAGGCACACGCCACCACACCCAGCAAATTTTTGTATTTCTAGTAGAGATGGGGTTTCACCATGTTGGCCAGGCTGGTCTGGAACTCCTGACCTCAGGTGATTCACCCGCCTCAGCCTCCCAAAGTGGTGGGATTACAGGCGTGAGCCACCGGGTCCGGCCTCCAATGCCTTTTATAGCTCTTACTTCCTGTAAGTGCAAGAGCTAGTAAAATGGAAGCACCACCTCCTCCAGCTCACCTTGGATAGTCAGAGGTGAGCCCTGTCAGACACCCAGCTTCCTGTGCCCAAGGCTCTAGAATGCTCCTGCCTCTGTTGCTTATTACCAGAGCAAATGTAGGAATCACGAAAGTAAGAATACCAGTGTGAGTGGTGCCATATGCCAAACACTGTGCTCTCTAGTTAAACAAAGAAAAATCCCCTGCAGATCTCTGTGGGGAATTTGAGCCTAAGGAAGTCTTCTGAATCCCAAGGTAGAGAAGTCACAAATGGCAGATCCTCCTAAAGCTCTTCCAGATCCCTAGCAAGCGTAGACGCCACAAACACCTATGCAGCAGCCCAGGGCCTAGTGAGCCAAGAAAGGAAAGGCAGGCCAGGCCTCCTCTGGGCTGCACTGGGGATAGTGACAGCAGCCCTCTGGCCCCACTTGCCTTCAAGAGTCCGAAGGGATCTAAGGAACCGACAATACTCAGACCATAGCCTTGGACAATTCTGCCCCAAGACCTCCTTAAGAGGCATCTTTCACACTTAACACTCTCTACTAAAGCACCTCAACCCCATTTCCCCAAGAACAAGCTGGAGCTCTTAAAGGCCTGGATCTCACACCCAGCTGAAACACCAGAATATCCACCTCCACCCAAATCCATTTACCTCTAATTCAATGGTCCTAGCCCAGCGCCCAGGGCCTTGCCACCACACAGGCAGCAAAATGAGCCCCGGGAAAAGGGCTACCTCATCTGCCCCCATCCTCTAGCTAGCTGTAGGGAGCTGGGATCTGTCCAGACACTCCAGGTCTCCATGGCCACAAGCCCAAAGTTGCACAGGGAGGTCATGAGAAAAGACCTTAGAAGCAGTCTGCTCTTTGAACCCTGGGATTATTCACTGACCAGCCAAAAAGGTGACAACTGTTCCTGATAGCCCAAGTCAGGCCAGTAACTCTAGGGCAGGGGTCTCAATGGAGGTCCTAGTTCCAAGGGGGTATATTAACCGTCTGGTATTGAATACAAGTGTTTCCCTACACATGTGCATTTTGGAGGGAGAGGAGTTAGAGCTTTCACCAGATTCTCAAAGGGGCCCATGACTAGGACCTCTGGCCCTAGTTGGCCTGACCCAGGAGCTGGGGATACAGCTCTAGTCATATCAACATCCCTGGGCCATCCTTGCTGTCCAGGGTCTCTCTTCTATTCAAAGATGTGCCCAGGTCGGTAGCAGTATCCTGTTTCCTTTGTCCTGACCCTTCCAGCTGCAGAAAGTGGACAGGGAGGTTTCACATCCAGCCCTCCTGCACAGGCTCCAGCTTCCTGGAGGCCCAAGCCAGGTTTCTCCCAGCAGCACCTCTCCATCCCAGAGATGGCACCCTCCATTCAAATTGAGGTACCAGTGGGACTGACCCCCAACAACAGAGAGGACCCAGCTTCACACTTGATCCAGCAGGGGCCCAACCGCATGGTGACATGACTTCCTCCATGAGAGAATTCCTGGGGCCCCTCACCTCCTTCAGGCACAGCTGGCTATAAAGAAAAGGGGTGAGAGGCCCAGAACATCTCCCTGAGTCCTTTCTCCTGGGCCAGGTGGCTCAGGTGCTTCGGGATCACCCAGAGAAGGTTCATTCCTCTCTCTACAAGACGCTGCCTGCCGATCAGGTGGGGAGCACGGTGGATGGTCTTCTTGCATCTATCGCCTCTAGGACATCTTGTTTCTAAACTCCCAGGGAGTCCCCTCACCTTCTACCCCACCAAAAAAAGGAAAATCTAAACCCTGTCTCCCCTTAAAACACATTCCTTCTCAGGAATTTCATTTCAGTGTACGTTTCTCGGAGCTAAAACTTTTTTTAAGGGGAAAAGAAATGGGCAGGGCAGTGCTGGGTGTAAGGCGACCATGCAACCGAGAAAAGGAAGAGGGCGGAATGAATAAACGCCGACACCAGCCCCTGGGAGCTCAGAGCCCGGGGCACAGGAGCCGGCGGGGCGGGGGAGCAGGGGCGGGGACAGCGCATTCCCAACTTTCTCTGGCCGAGCTGACGGGAGATACAGCTCCCAGGGGACCGGGAGGGACCAAAAAAGGCTGAGCCGACCTGTGACATCGGCGGGGGCAGGAAGCGAAGCTCCCCTCCCCCTGAAAGGCGCTCGGCTCCCATCAGGCGCCCCCGCCTGCCGTCGCCGCCC
>NW_012117043.1:6004789-6011182 GCF_000951035.1 Colobus angolensis palliatus | reverse complement strand
GGGTGGGGGCCAGGCTGCGGCGCCCCCGGGCCCTTTCCCGATGGCCGACCCCTTTCCAGCGAGGAGGGGAGCGGACCTGGGGGTCCGGAAACCTACACGGTTGCGGGGGGTGGAGAGGGGAGCACCCGGTGAAGACTGGAAAAATGCCCTCCGTGTCCCTCCCTCCCGGGCCGCAGTGACTCCCCAGCTTGCGGGCAGGAGGGCGTGAGCGGGGCGCCTCGACCTCCGGCGCAGAGCGGGGTGCGGGGTATCCTGCCCCTCCTAGCTGCGGAGAGGGTGGGCGGAGGAGACCTGAGACCTCTGAGACTCCGCGGGGAGCTAAGAGCAGGGCTGCCCGACAGGTTCCAGGTCAGTGCCAGGAACCCAGGGTGAGGACGCACAGCTGGGGCTTGGGACACAGGTGTGGAGGAGGGGCAGCTCCCTGGAATTAGGGCCCTGGAAAGGAAACCAAATCAAATGCTGAGGCCACAGGAGATGGTGGGAAGGGGGAACAAATCAAAGCTATCACTCGTCTACACCTGCCATCTCCCATTTTCTTCTCCCCCAACCTCCCTTGCATCCCTGATCACTTCCAGGGCTGCTGAGCCCTGGGAAGATTTTCCATGGAAGAACTTGTTTAATAAATGGGAAATTGACCTTTGCTATTCTTTTCCCACGTGCTTTCGTTTCAGACTCCAATTTGGGAGTGGGTAGCCTGGATCAGGTGGTGACCACCAAGCACCCTGCTACCTAGGGGATCCGAGGAGGGTGAAGGCCAGATGCAATCTAAGCTATGTCCCCAAAGAACTTGCAAAGGGTCTGCACCCACCACCTGCAAAAGTCTGCCTTACAGACCCATTTGCCCGTCTGGGCCCAGACCCCAGGAATAGCCCCCTCTCTCCCTTCTGAGCGCTTGCAATTTGCTAGCCTTGCTGAGACAGATCGACACGTTCAGCCTCAGAGACAGCTGATGGTAAAAACCACAAACCAAAGTGCCCCAGACACCAATGTGTTTCCATCATTTGCATGTCAAGGGTAAGTTTCTTCAGCAAGTTGGGAAACTGGGAGGGGGAGAAACCTCAGAACCACACCCTCCTCGGGAGGCCCAACGTTAGGTTAGCATGTTGAACGGAACTCCAGGACTGGGTTTCCAAACTCCTCTGAGGATCTCCTCACTCCTGCTCTTCTCTCCCCACACTTCTCAATTTCCGGGGGAGGCAGGGTGCTTGAAATCCCAGAAGATGGTCTTCAGGCCCCAGGTTAAAGATTCTTAATCCGGAGGGACTGACCCATCCGTCTACACTGACTCCTGGCTCCTTTCCCAGGTTGTAACTAAGAGCTCAGGATTTGTCCTCCTGGCCAATATAGTCTAGATTATGTTATCAAGTGTGTTACCTTATACTTACTCATAGTGCAGTTCATTTGTCACTTTCCTGCTTACTTGCAAGATCCCTCTGCAGTTCATCCCTGTCACCTTGGCACTTCAGGAGCAGGAAAATGCGTCAGCAAACTTGGAGATTTCCATTTGCACTTACCTGTGGATTGCTCATAAATTTTTTTATTATTATTTTTTATTTATTTATATTTTTTTGAGATGGAGTTTCACTCTGTCGCGCGGGCTGGAGTGCAGTGGCGCGATCTCAGCTCACTGCAACCTCCACCTCCCAGGTTCAAGTGATTCTCCTGCCTCAGCCTCCCGAGTAGCTGGGGTTACAGGTGGGTACCACCATGCCCGGCTAGTAAAATTTTTAAATACATTATTATTATAGTCATTAATAAAACCAGTTGCTTTAATGGGCACTCTTCCTTGAAGCACACTTTTCTTGGGCTTTGCTAACAGACTCCTCCTTTTGGGTCTATCCTTCTGGAAGCTTTTTCTCAGACCCTTTCCCTGCCTCTCACAACCTCCCCACCCCCAGACACCTCCCCCCATTCCCACTACTGCCTCTGAGCCCCCAGGGCTCCAGCCCCTCACACCAGCCACCTACAGAGGGCCACCTGTGGGTCTCCCAGACACCTAAAACTGAAGGAGGCTAAAGGCAACTGAGACCTCTTCCCTCCCGAAGCCACCTCGTCCTACTCTCCTGAATCCGCCTCTGGCTCAGAGGCTGGAAGCCTCAGTCTCCTGTGCATCTTCCCTGGCACTCTACTGGTTATCAGATCCTGTTCATTTCTCCTTCTCTCCCCGCCCCACTCCTCCACTTCTGCCTGGTTCAGGCCCTATTGTCTCTGCTCTTCCAAAGATGAGATGCCCTTTTGCTTTCCAGCCCAACCTTCTGTGTGCTTCAGGAGACTCTGTTAGTTCTTCTTTCTCCTCCCCTCTGCCTCAAAACCACAAACATTTCAGGATACCCCCTTCTAAGGGAACCTGGCCCCAACCCTACCCTGCCCTCAAGTCATTGTCCTGTTTCTCTCTTCTGCATTCATCAGTAGGCCTCTCCTAAGAAGCAACCAGACCCACTCTCTGCTTCTTCAAGCCCCATTCACTCCTCAACTTCCTGCAGTCTGGCTTTCTTCCCCTTCATCCTAGGGGAAGATACCTTTTCGAGGGAGGCACCCTTAGGCTCCTCTTTGCTTCAACCAATGGGCCTCCTCCCTGTCCTACTCCTTCACTTCATTGGAGCCCTGAATATTGTTAATGCCTCCCACCCTCATGGCTTCCTAGTCTCTGCATCTTTCTACCCACTCCCTCGTTCCTTCAGCTCTGCCTGCCCCAGGGGCTTCTCCAAGGCTGAGTCCTCTAATTTTCTAACCAACCCCTCTTTCCAGATGTTCTCACAGAGGGAATAGAGTGGGGCAGGTACCAACCCCTCACGGCTCCACTTGCAGACTGCTAACTTTTTTTTTTTTTTTTTTTTTTTTTGAGTCTCACTCTGTTGCCCAGCTTGGAGTGCAATGGCGCGATCTTGGCTCATGGCAACCTCTGCCTCCCAGGTTCAAGCGATTCTTCCAACTCAGCCTCCTGAGAAGCTGAAACTACAGGTGCACGCCCCCATGCCCAGCTAATTTTTTTTTAATAGAAACGGGGTTTCACCATGTTGGCCAGGCTGGTGTCAAACTCCCGACCTCCGCCTGCCTTGGCCTACCAAAGTGCTGGAATTACAGTCATGAGCCACCGCACCCAGCCAGGTTTTTTTAAAATTTAATTTAATTTAATTTATTTACTTTTTACTTTTTTCTTTTTTCTTTTTTTTTTCTTGAGACATAGTTTCGCTCTTGTTGCCCAGGCTAGAGCGCAATGGCACAATCTCGGCTCACCGCAACCTCCACCTCCCAGGTTCAAGCAATTCTCCTGCCTCAGCCTCCCGAGTAGCTGGGATTAAAGGCATGGGCCACCACACCCAGATAATTTTGTATTTTTCGTAGAGACGAGGTTTCTCCATGTTGGTCAGGCTGATCTCAAACTCCCGACCTCAGGTGATCCGCCTGCATTGGCCTCCCAAAGTGCTGGGATTACAGGCATGAGCCACCGTGCCCAGCCAAATGTTATTAATAACATTACCCCCTCTGCTCCTAGTGGAGTGTGCTGATGACCTATCTGAGTGTCCCACTCCCTCTCTCAAGCCCTGACTGGCATGTGTTACTGCTATTGGACAAGCTGTCCCACAGCCACTGCACCTTCAGCGTGGATAGCCTGGAGCCCATCATCTCCACATCCTTTGCCAGAATTCTCTGTCCTGGATAAGGAGCGCCTCCCATTCACTCAAGCTGCAGATGTTACATGCTGCCTTCTTCCCCTCCCACATTCAACCCCCTCAGTAAACTCAGGGCTTTCTGCTTCTGAGTTTCTCTGGAATCTGCCCCTTCTCCTCTGCCCTGGCTCAGGCCCTGCTGCCAGGGCCCTGCCTTTCAATCCATCCTCTTCAGTGCCAGCAGTTACTTTTCTAAAGTACAAACTGGTGATGCCTCTGCCCTGCTGAACAGGGTGGATGACTTCCCACTGCTTGGAGAACAAAATTTAAACTCCTAAGAGAGGCCCTTTCCAGCGTGCCCTTAACTTCCATTCCAGCTCCTCCCGTTTCTGTCCTCATGCCACCCACCCACTCCCAGACTAGAACCAGCCAAGAACAGGGCAGGCACCGTGGCTCACATCTGTAGTTCCAGCACTTTGGGAGGCTGAGGTGGGTGTATCACTTGAGGCCAGGAGATTAAGACCAGCCCGGCCAACATGGTAAAACTCTATCTCTACTAAAAATACAAAAATTAGCCAGGGGTGGTGGCAGGCGCCTGTGGTCCCAGCTACTTGGGAGGCTGAGGTAGGAGAATTGCTTGAACCTGGGAGGTGGAGGTTGCAGTGAGCCGAGATCATGCTCGACTCCAGCCTGGGTGACAGAGCAAGACTCAAACAAAGAAACAAACAAATAGAACCAGCCAAGAACACTCGCTGTTTCCACAGACTGAATATGAAGGTGATAGAAGCCTTTTGCTAAGTCTGTGGCTGTATGAAGCTCAGATCACTGGAGCATATGGCATTATCTACTGTGAGAATGAGGTTGATGGAGAGCCATTGGGCTCAAGCTTGGAAATGGTGAGCTCTGATCGGACTGTGGGGAAAACAGGACATTTCCCTTCTGAAGTTCCCCCAGCCCAGGGCGAATGCCAGGGCATGAATGGTTGATAAGAAGAGCAGATGGTTGCAGTTTTGCCCCTGTCACCCTGAGACCCACCCCTCCTCCTAGGACCACCAAAGACAGCTTAAGAAGGCCAGAGGTAGAAAAGTAAGTAGTGTAAACATCCAAGTAATTTGGATAATCCTCTCCCTTTCTCCCTCTGACCAATTTAACCAAGGAACTCAGAGGAAACTTCCCACCTCGAACTCCTGGGCTCAAGAGATTCTCATGTCTCAGTTTCCTGAGTAGCTGGGGCTATAAGCCTGTACCACCACACCCGGCTATTTAAAGAAAAAAACTTTTTTGTAAAGGTGAGGTTTTGCCATCTTGCCCAGGCTGGTCTTGAGCTCCTGGGCTCAAGCCATCCTTTCGCCTCCGCCTCCCAAAGTGCTGGGATTACAGGTGTGAGCCACCGTGCCCAGCCCAGCCCGGGGAAACTTTTAAGGAACTGGTAACATCACTTGGGGATTTGAAAGCACACACAGGTGAACCGAGGAAGCAGTCGTAAAAAATAAATAAATAAGCAAACAACTCCTTTGTGAGATAATAGCTAGATGGATGCCTGTGGGCTTGCCAATTTGATGACTATATGAAAGGATTTCTGGGGACTTTCACCCCTTCCCCAGGGTGCCAGCACCAACATCATGCCTGTGGTAGTTCCTGTGAACTCTTCTTCCCTTGCGTAAGGAATTGCTCCCTTGAAGTCCCTGTGTCCATCCCGCCAGCCTATAGAGAGACGGAGTGTGTGCCATTACAGTTGGTCTCTTCATGAACTCCTGGGAGGTAAGGGGTGTTTTCCATCTATCTCAGTGTCTGCACCCCGCAAGATTGAGTAAATATTTGCCAAAGGCCTGAATTCTAACAGGCGAGTGAGACATGCCCTGTTTGCCTTTATAAAAACCACTGTCTTCCCCTTGGTTGATAACAGTTTGTGAGGTTCCAGGGATCTTGCCCCTTTGTACAGAGGCTGCCAGCTTGTCCTCTACAAGGCAGTGGGGTGGAGATTAGACCTAGATAAATGGAATCCCGTGTAATAATTAAAATTGTTCTTAAAGAATAGTTAATAAGGCCAGGTGCATTGGCTCACGCCTGTAATCCCAGCACTTTGGAAGGCTGAGGCAGATAGATCACGACGTCAGGAGTTCAAGACTAGTCTGGCCAACATAGTGAAACCCTGTCTCTACTAAAAATACAAAAATTAGCCGGACGTGGTGACGCGTGCCTGTAATCCCAGCTACTCGAGAGGCTGAGGCAAGAGAATTGCTTGAATCTGGGAGGCAGAGGTTTCAGTGAGCCGAGATCACACCACTGCACCCCAGCCTGGGTGATAGAGCGAGACTCCGTCTCAAAGAAAAAAAAACAAAGGAACAGTTAGTGAATGTAAAAAATGATACAGTGTTGGGGAAAAGAATGTTACAAAACAAAATGCAGTGATCCTATTTATTTTTAGTTGGTAAAAATGAAAGTATAAACATAAAAGACTTGAAGAAAATATACCAAAATGTTAACATCATTAGATGAGGGTTTAAAGATAACTTTTATTTTGTTATTAGTATTTTTCTGGATTTTCTGAATTTCCTACATTGTACATACATTGCTTTATAATCGATTATGTATATATGTCTATATTTAGCCTTCAAAATCATTATAATTGGAAGGAGGAAAGTTAAACATAAATGACTTTCCTCCATAATTATTCTTTTTTTTTTTTTTTTGAGACGGAGTCTCGCTGTGTCGCCCAGGCTGGAGTGCAGTGGCGCGATCTCAGCTCACTGCAAGCTCCGCCTCCCGGGTTCATGCCATT
>NW_012117043.1:5996518-6003954 GCF_000951035.1 Colobus angolensis palliatus | reverse complement strand
AAAAAAAAAAAGGATACCTGAGATCAATTTGGTCTAGATGCTCAGATCTGGTTCTTCCCGGAAATGAAGCTCCCTAGAGGAGGTTGCGGGGTGGAGCAGGATGAATATTCCAGTGTGGGACTTGGGAGCAGGTGCTGCAGGCGGAGAGGCCGCATGGCCCTGGTGTCCTGGGGAAGAATCCTCCCTTCTTAGAGGGAGGGAACCTCTGCTGGGCCAGCAAATGGTCAGGGAAGGAGGAGAGAGGAAGCTGGCACTAAATCATTGACCCCTGAACAGGGTTCTGGGCACTAGCTGAAATGTCAAAAATGTTTTACTCTTTGGAGGAAGAGCCTCACTTGGGTTGCACAGCAAAGTGGTGGGTGGAGGACCCCATAGAGAGCTGACTTCAGAGTAACTTGTTTCTTAAAAAGAGAAAAGAGAAACCTCCTCCTAGAGGCAGGGCTGAGCCTCTGGGGCAAGAAGACCTTGAAGCTATGGCAAGACTGACTTCCTAGGAGCCAGACCCTCAGCCTCAGCCCTCACACTCCAGTTTATAGAGCCTGCTCCCTTTAGGGTAGGGAAGGTAGAGCCCAGGACTCAGTTTGGCTCCATTCTACAGTCAGGAAAGTGTCACATTATTGTGGCAAGTTGAGAAGCACAGCAGGAGATGGTAGCATAGAGGGGCACATCTACCACTGAAGGACAAGAAGGCTGAACTGAGATTTAAGGGAGCAGGAAGATGTAGTCACTCATTTCTTTATGAATTCATGGATTACTATTTTCCTTCGATTGTGTATAATTTGTTATTATCATTACCTATTTTGGCTTAGAGTGTTTCGGACTTGGCCATGTGCCAACTCCTGGCATTCTGCTGCTGAATCCACCTCTTCTTTGAGCACTTCCTTGCTTTCTTGTGCAAAGAGATATTTCAACCATCGTGGTAAAGATTTAATTAGATCATCAATGAATGCTAAATCTAAGACGAAATTTTGTTAAGGAGTAGGATATATAGATGGTCTTCAAACATCTCCCCACAGACTGTTTATTAGTTGCAAGGGCAGGGGACAATAATTATGTGGTAGAGAAAATGGGTAACACCTTGACCAAATGATCAAAGTTAACATCATGTATGAAGGACAGAGGGACATTGTGTGTCTCCAGATGTAATATCCTGAGGACATGTGGCCTATGCAGTATTCCCGCTGAAAATGTAGAACTTCATCTCTCTCTCTCTCTTTTTTTTTTTTTTTTTTTTTTTGAGACCGTCTCGCTCTGTCACCAGGCTGGAGTGCAGTGACGCGATCTCAGCTCACTGCAACCTCTGCCTCCTGGGTTCAAGTGATTCCCCTGCCTCAGCCTCCTGAGTAGCTGGGACTACAGGCACATGCCACCACACCCAACTAATTTTTGTAGTTTTAGTAGAGATGAGGTTTCACCATGTTGGCCAGGATAGTTTCAATCTCTTGACCTCGTGATCGGCCCACCTCGGCCTCCCAAAGTGCTGTGATTACAGGCGTGAGCCACCACGCCTGGCCAAAACTTCATCTTGATCATGAGGAAAAGCCAAACATAAAATGAAGAATATTCCATTAAAAACAAAATAAGGCAGAGTCTGTATTTTTAATGCCAGCTATGTACATGTTCCAGATTTGTGGAGGCTAGAGAGACAGGACAACTCAAGAGTGAGCAGTCTAGAAGGATTTGAGCTTTTCTCCCTCACCCTACTGGGTAGGTAGTGGTGCTCCTTTTCTTCTTAGGAAGGAAAGAGGAGGTCAGGCCTGTGCCAGGCTTGCAGCTAGAGAAGAATGAACTGTGATTGTCGGGACGGTGAGATTATAAGGGGAAGCTGTACAGATGCCTTCTCTGGATGTAGTGAATGTGCAGAATGAAGGAGATGGATTAACCTGACCCTAGACTAGATCTTTTACTGGAATGGAGAAAATGCTGTAATTAGGGCCAGGCTCAGTGGCTCACACCTGTAATCCCAACACTTTGGGAGTCCGAGGCGAGCAGATCACGAGGTCAAGAGATCAAGACCATCCTGGCTCACATGGTGAAACCCCATCTCTACTAAAAATACAAAACTTAGCTGGGCGTGGTGGTGCACGCCTGTAATCTCAGCTACTCGGAAGGCTGAGGCAAGAGAATAGCTTGAACCCGGGAGTCGGAGGTTGCAGTGAGCCGAGATCATGCCACCGCACTCCAGCCTGGGTGACAGAGTGAGACTCCGTCTCAAAAAAAAAAAAAAAAAGGAAAGAAAAAGGACATAATTAGATCAACTAACAGAATTGGAATAAGGATGGTAGATTAAATAAAAATATTATATAAATGTAAGTGTATAAAGTTAACTGTGCTGTGGTGTAACAGCATATCTCTATTTTTAGGAAATACACTCAGAAATATTAAGGGGTAAGAGCTAATTGATGTATGAAACCCTGGAATGGTTCAGAAAAAAAAAATTGGATAAAGCCCCATAAAGTGATTAAGCAAGGGATAAAATGTTAATAATAGGTGAATTTGGGTAAAGGGTATATAGATATTTCTTGTACTATTTTCACTTTTGCAACTTTTTGTAAGTTTTTGTTTCTAAATATATATTGAATATTCCAGGCTCACTTTGTGTTTTCCCTGTCCAAGCCCTGCAATCGGCTTTTTCTCCAACAGTCCTAGTGAGCAGGAACTTTAGCCACATTTTAAAAGTAGGTGAATGAGAAGAAAGCTTTCCTAGTATATGGAACAGCATGACTAAAGACAAAGAAATATGAAATACAAGTGTAAATGGTAGAAAGGACTGCCGGTGAAAGTGGGTGAAAGGCTAACCCAGCAAAAGGTCTCACCGGATAAAACTGTGGCCTCGCCAGGCGTTGTGGCTCACCCCTGTAATCCCAGCACTTTGGGAGGCTGAGGCAGGCAGATCACGAGGTCAAGAGTTCGAGACCATCCCTGACAACATGGCAAAACTACGTCCTACTAAAAATACAAAAATTAGCCGGGCATGGTGGCGCGCGCCTGTAGTCGCAGCTCCTTGCGAGGCTGAGGCAGGAGAATTGCTTGAACCCGGGAGGGCGGAGGTTGCAGTAAGCCGAGATGGCCCCACTGCACCCCAGCCTGGGCTACAGAGCGACTCCATCTAAAAAACAAAACAAAACAAACCGTGGCCTCACCTGGGTATGCAAAACGCAGCCCCCACAGTTCCCATAAGCCTGGTCCCATTCAGTTGTACAGCTGTGATTTGGATAGGGGATACAATAAACGGACAGATTCAGCCATCCCTGAGGGGCCAACGCTGCATTTGGGGGCACGTCATCTGCGGAAACCATATAGCTGAATTGTATCTATTTACATCAAATGAGTACACCTACTGTGCAAAGTGCAGAAAGTGAAGCAACAACATTCGAGGTCCAAGCTCCAGCAGAAGAGAAGCAATACCTTCTGTGAATGAGATACAGGCCGCCGCCTGCCCAGCCCAATCAGAACACGGGAGATATCAGCCAATCCCAGCCCGCCGATGCTCTAGTATCGGGCAGGGCCCACACGCCCAAGAGTTGTTTGTCTGTCTCGGGTCCTCTCCCGCCCTACTGTTGGAGGAAAGAGGCAGAGAGGAGGCCAGGAGGCCGGCAGGGTAGATCAGGCCAAATGGTGAGGGGCACCAAGTGCCAGGCCAATGTGGAGCCAGTTTGGGCTCCACAGCAAGGTGACCGATCCAGCCGTGGCAACACTCACATTTGCCTTGTACCCTACGGGGCTGGTTCCTCTCTCGGATAAGTGAGTCCCCGACGCCTTAGGGAGCGAAGATGGAGCTGTGAGGGCTGACTCTGGACTGAGCGGGCTAGAAGGATTTGGGCTTCTCTCCCTCATCCCACCTGGCTAGGTGGTGGTGTTCCTTTTCTTCTTAGGAAGGAAAGAGGAGGTCTGGCCTGTGCTGAGCTTGCAGCTAGAGAAGGACGAACGAATTCTTTGATTGTCAGGACGGTGAGATTGCCCGGGGAAGCTGTACAGGTGCCTTCTCTGGATATAGTGAATGTGGAGAATGAAGGAGATGGAATAACCTTTCTGAAGCAGGATGCACCATCCCCAGATAGGCACATATAGGGTCTCCCAGCCTGGTGACTCTTCCCTGGTCTAATCTGAACACCTCTGGCCTACCACACCTCTCTGGCCTCCAGTTACCTGCTTTTCAGAAGATGCGCCATCCGTCTCATTTTCTCATTCCTCGGATGAAGCTCGTTCCCCATGCTGGATGCCAACCCCCAAAATCTGAGGCGAGAAAGCAATGCAATAAGGCAATTAAGCTCCTTTGCAGGTCTGTCAGAGGATGCAATTGGTGCCTTTGAGCAAAATGATGCCACCATGACCCAAGCTGGAAATAGGAGGACCAGATAGAGATAGGCTACATTGAATTCGAGGCTCCATCCTCTCTCTGTACCAGGCCCTGGGCTAAGCACTTTACATGCTTCAGATTAAAACTTTACTAGGAGCAGGTGCAGTGACTCATGTTTGTAATCCCAGCACTTTGGGAGGCCGAGGTGGGTGGATCACCTGAGGTCAGGAGTTCAAGACCAGGCTGACCAACATGGTGAAACCCTGTCTCTACCAAAAATACAAAAATTAGCCAGACGTGGTGATACATGCCAGCTACTTGGGAGGCTGAGGCAGGAGAATCACTTGAACCCAGGAGGTGGAGGTTGCAGTGAGCCAAGATTGCACCATCACACTCCAGCCTGGGCAACAAGAGTGAAGCTCCATCTCAAAACAAAACAAAACGAAACTTTACTAGGTTGGATTTATTGTCATGCTTATTTTACAGCTTAGGAAACAGAGGGCAGACAGGCTACATAGCTTGCTGAAGGTTACATAGCTTCAAGTGGCACAGCTTGGATTTGTACCCAGGCCTCTCAGATTCCAAGTCTCTGCTCTTGATCATAACCCTAAATTACAGCACCTCCCAGTTGTTCCTTATGCCAAATCTCCCTCTGCTCTGGATCCCCTGCGGTCCCTCCTCACTTACCTTGGTGCTTACTCCTGTTTCTGTCCTTGGTACTCAGTTCCTTGTTGTGTTTCAGGTCTCCTGGACATTGGGATTCATCAATACAGGGCAAAATCACAGGCTGCCATGAACCCACTAATTTGGAATCAGAGATTAAGGAATGTAGCAAAACTTTTGGAAGCTACGATCCAGTTTGGAAACTAGCCTCCCTTCTGGGGATGCTAAACTGCCTCCACCTTTATTTTGGTATCTCCCACCTATTCCTGTTATACCAAGGAAGAACAAACTAACTGCCTGACAGTTCAGGCAGGGAAAGGTTTCAGAGGAAGCAACATTTAAATTACACTTTCTGCATGTCTAGGGGTTCACCGTGGAGAAAGAATGTTAGAGGGCTGGTTATGGGGAGGGCATTCTAGGCCTAGAAAACAGCAGAAGCAATGACTGTCTCCTTTCTTTCTCTCTCTTCCCAAAGACTCCCTCCTCCCCATTCTTCTCCCTCAGAGGTGCCTGATAGCCACAGAATCTCTGGTGTTGACAAGGTGACAGAATTTCCCTTACGTTGACAGGGCCACCCTGGAATCAGGACCTACTCTTTTGGGACAGAGCTCTGGGATTTCAGGAAAGGGTGGGACCCCACTTCTTCCAGCAAGAAGCGGTTCACAGGTCCCCACTCCTAGTTACTTGAATCTTGCCTGTTTCTTCAGTTACTAATTTGTCTCCTTTTTTTTTTTTTGAGACGGAGTCTCACTCTGTTGCCCAGGCTGAAGTGCAATGGCGTGATCTAGGCTCACTGCAGCCTCTGCCTCCTGGGTTCAAGTGATTCTCCTGCCTCAGTCTCCCAGGTAGCTGGGATTACAGGCACGCGCCACCATGCCCGGCTAATTTTTGTATTTTTAGTAGAGATGGGGTTTCACTATGTTGGCCAGGCTGGTCTCAAACTCCTGACCTCGTGATCCGCCTGCACTGGGCTCCCAAAGTGCTGGGATTACAGGCGTGAACCACCACACCTGGCCTTTTCTCCTTTATCTGGTGAAGAAAAGCATGTCTTCTTTCCTGCCTATTGGCTGAAACAAAAATCATCACAGCTGGCTCGGAATAGCAGCCTGTCTCCAAGTTCCCTGAGTAATCATGTCTAGTCCAGGGCAGGTGCATGGAGAGGGTGGTCAGGGTAGGAGTGATACCACAGGTAGCACAAGGACATTTCCTCCAAAATATCTCTTTTCCCTTGCTTAGCCTCTTCCTAACCTCCAAGACTCCCCTTTTTCTTCCTCCATACACATGCAAGACTGATTTCTCTCTAGCTCTTTTCCTGCCACTAACAAATATAAGAATTCCTTGGTTCACAGGCAAGGGCCTTGGGGATCCAAGCTCCTTCAAAACAGATCTGTCTGGCTGACTCTGTAGGGATAATAAGCCTCTGGCAGTCCCCAGTTGTCCCTAAGATTGGCAAAGACCTGGCTTCTCATCCCAGTCTTTGAGGATGGCTCTCTTCTCCATGGGCAGCCTCTAGAATTGGTGCATCTGTCCCAGCCTTGCCTGAGCAAGAGAGAGCTGCTGGCCCACTCATTGGAAGGGCATATTGCTCCCTTTCATTCCCCTTGATCTCCTCATTCTCTCAGCTGTCATGCCAAAAGAATAGCTCATTGGCAGAACAGAATATTTTCCTCAAATGTCCTCCTTTAGTTTCTGACACAGCCAGATGCAGGTGGACCTCACTTTGAGGAAACTCCATTAATGAGAGTTCTTCCTACATGGTTAGCAGTTACATACATTACAAAGGAGTCATGATTTTAAGTTCTTATTTTACGTAATTTTGAAAGAGATATTTAGGGGTTGGGAGGGAGGTGGGATGTCAATTTAAGATAATTAGAGATGAAGAAGACTTCTGAAATTATGATGCAAGTCAGTAGTGACAGAGAATCTGAAGTATAAAACTTCCTTCTCTTATCATGTCATGGTAAAAACTATCAGGGCAGGGCTGGCACAGTGGCTCACGCCTGTAATCCCACCACTTCGGGAGGCCAAGGCAGGTGGATCACCTGAGGTCAGGAGTTCAAGACCAGTCTGACCAACAAGGAGAAACCCTGTCTCTACTAAAAATACAGCATTAGCTGGGCCTGGTGGTGCACGCCTGTAATCCCAGCTACTTGGGAGCCTGAGACAGGAGAATCACTTGAACCCGGGAGGCGGAGGTTCCGGTGAGCCGAGATCACGCCATTGCACTCGAGCCTGGCCAACCAGAGGGAAACGCCATCTCAAAAACGAACAAACAAACAACAACAACAACAAAAACTGTCAGGGCGGTTTTTTTGTTCATTTGTTTGTTTTAAGACAGCATCTTGCTCTGTTGCCTAGGCTGCAGTGCAGTGGCACAATCTCAGCTCACTGCAACCTCTGCCTCCCAGGTTCAAGCAATTCTTATGTCTCAGCGTCCTGAGTAGCTGGGACTACAGGCACATGCCACCACACC
>NW_012117043.1:5978747-5996007 GCF_000951035.1 Colobus angolensis palliatus | reverse complement strand
TCACCGTGTTAGCCAAGAGAGTCTCCATCTCCTGACCTTGTGATCTGCTTGCCTTGGCCTCCCAAAGTGCTGGGATTACAGACGTGAGACACCGTGCCCTGCCTAGCCCCCTATTTTTACAAGGGGAGATTTTCCAGTAGTCTACCAATGTCAGGCCAGCTGTGGGGGAGATTTATAGACCCAAACCAGGGACAAATGGCATTCTTTCAGGATATAAGACTCTTTAAGGAGGAAGTGGAAAAAGTACAAGACTGACGGCCAAGACTATTAGGGCAGGGAGGAAAAATTGATTACTGTTCCATGAACAGATTGGACTTTTTGTCCAATGATCCTTGAGGACACTGAAGTGAAAACCTCCACTATCCCCTCTACATCCTAAACCCAGGTCTGTTCAGAGAGGACCAAACTACAGGGCCCCTTGAGATGAGTGGGGACACCTAAACAGCCAGGACTGGAATGATTAACTAGCAACTCGGTGAACTAACACTTCCCTTGTTCCCAGAACAAAAACAGCACGAAGAACACTTTCCTCCAGCTGTGTTCACTGAGTCACTAAAGGACTAAGGCAATTATCACAGGAAGTTTGGAAAGCCTCAATTCTATATAAAACAGATGTAGGTATCCAACACTTTTTCATTGAATGAAGTGTCACATTCATCCTGATTTGCTCTCTGGTGATACCATCACTCGTCATATCTCCCTTAACAGCCTCCTTGGAGGCAGCAACCATGTCTTAATCAACTTTTCATGCCCCTTAGTGCCTAACAGTGCGTGGCACATTGCTGGTCCTCAGTGGACATCTAAGAAATCTAGTTGAACACAAATGGGCAAGGGACTCAGCTTAATACCCCTTTCAACTAAGGAAATTGGGTCCTAGAGCATGAGAAGAAATGTTTTAAACCCATCTTCTCTTTTGGGTAGGACAGGGACCTAAACCTGTGGCCACTGCCTCCAGTCCTGGCTTCCTGGGCCTTACCCAAGCTGCTTGGGAGGGTGCACCTACCAAGGGCAGTCAGTCTGGTGCCCTTCCACCCTTCAACCAGCCTGATACTGGACCCTCCCTCTCTCCAACCCAATACTGAGATGTGCACACCTGAAAAGATAGTACTTGAAAAATTTTTCTATTATCAGAGCAAACTGATGAAGCTTCTGAGGTATTAAGCAATCCATTATAACATTTGTGACCGGTTAACTTTAATTTTCAAAATAAATCTGCAGTATTTTGCATGTTAGTAATACAGTGCTGGTATTGACAGGTAAAATCATCATCTGCTTACATAGAAACCTTCATTTAGGAGCACACCGTAGGAGGGGAATGGATACACAATAAAAAGCAAATGCAGGCCAAGCAGCGAACCCTAGAGCATAACAGGCTGGATGTCAGATTTAAGGATTATCTAATACAACTGTTTAGCTGCCAATCTGATAAAGGGGAAGCTCTTAACCAGGTTACAACCAGAAGGGAAAAACATACTCTCCCTTTTCGTAGAGCAGTGGCCGTCGTGCCTTCAACACCTGGTTGAATCAGTTCATCAACATTGAAACTCAATTCCAGTTCCAAGACACAGGAGAATTTCACCACACAACCTATTCGGTCCCCCTTTTCAGTGGCCCACCCACAACCCCCTCCTGCCATCGACTCTCTCCCTCCCAAAAGAAGACATGACGTGGCTTTGTTATTGCAGACAAGCTTCTTAAGTGAATAAAGAATGCATACAAAATAGCATTTTAACTGAAGTCATACAATGAAGTCTCACTCCTGTTTATTATACAATGAATTGATAAAACAATTATTTCTAGTATATATCTTTTTTTTTTTTAGAACTAATACTTTCAGGGTTCTGACAACCACATTCTAGCTTAGGGGTAGGGCCCACACCTGTCCCCACTGAGGACTGCTCCTTGGACCACTGTGGAGGAAGCCTGGGCTGTCTGAATTGTGGATTATGATTGCCAGCCCATCAGAGATAACAGATCCCAGCAGGCAGAGCCAGAACCGAATTTTGGGTCTGCATGCCAGGAAATGTGGACTTCCTCCAAATGTAGTCACTGTGCCTCCCAATTCAGGCCTCAGCAGGGTCATTCTTGGGCTTTCCCTACACGAGTCCTTCCAGTAGTCCACACATAATGCTCTACATATTAAAAACAAACCATTTTTGTACTGTGGATAAGAACAGTTGTAACAAAGTCATAGCTACATATTTTTCTCTACATTTTGTTTATTGAGACAAACTAATTAAAAGGCACAAACATAGGGCATGTTTACATGGACATTATAACAAACATATACATTAAAAGTGTAGGAATGTGTTGCCTTCCTGCTAAACAGAAAGTTCCTAAGCTTTTATATATACAAAAGTTGTACAATTTAATGTCCTAAAGTACAAAAGATCATTTATAAAATTATTTTACACTAAGTACTATTTATTTTTTTTACTATGTAGTTCAACCCCCTAGAACTGTTTTGTATAATGACACACAGATACCTGTCCCTGATGTAGGAAGTCTGCCTCAGATGCAAGGTATTTTGATGCTTGAACTGACACAGTAGGGTATAAACGGAAATCATCCAGTTTGATAGTCAGTCCTGCAAACATTCTGCAAGATTAACACAACTAATTTCCATTTCTCTTAACTGCAATGATTTAAAAAATGAAAAAAACCAAAAACATATTGCAACTTAAAAAAAAAATCACAGCGTCTTGGTTTAACTTTTTTTTTTAACACAATGCTTCAAAAACAATGTGTGGCATGATGGTGTAAAGCGTATCTGTTTCCCTAGCTTTTGGTTTCTACTTTATGTACAGAGATAAAATATCCTGCTAAGAAATAAAAAGCACATGTCTCAACATGCACAATCATTGAATCATTGCTGGGTTTCTACAGGGAGTGCAGACAGCTGTCTCCCTGAAAACACCACAAAGCTGATACAAGTGTTTTCTCAAAGAAAAAAAAAAAGTGATCTCCATATTTACAAAGTTGAACAAATCTGAGCAATACTTAAGAAACGGAAGGAGAAATTTAAAAAAAGATACACTCTGCATGTTCTGAAGGGGCATATACTACCTAGTTAGTGGTTAGAATAAAAACTGTATACAATTTAATATAAGACATAAACTCTAGTGAGCAACTAACACATCTGTCCCTGTTGTAACATCAACAGGCTCTGATTGGGAGAGAGAGGGGCGTATCACATCCCAGTGCCTCCAGCGTCTTCCAATTTAAAGCAATATATTTGAACTGTTCCAAAGTACTCCTTGGCTCCTAAACAGGAGTCCCATTGGCCTCTGTTTGTTAGGAGGCTGCCTGTCCACACACTTGACTTCTCCTCTGTCAGTTGAGGCTTTTCTTAGCAAAACACAATTTGTAGATTTTTTTAAATTTTTTTTTAAAAAGTCAACTACAATGCTATTTTCCATCGGGATTAATATGCTGAGCAATATTTACATCTCCAAATATCAGGTCACAATCCCTATTATATGTTGAAGTTAGAATGATAAATTATCATATGCTTTGCATATCAGAGCTGGTATCACCTTTCCCATAGGGAATGCTGCCTGAAATTAACATATTCCCAAAGGTAAAATGCATATTCTCTGAAATGCATTTTATTATGACAATGCATGTATTTACTCATAAAAACAATAAACACAGACAATTCTACACTAGCTCTCAAATCTGTGGATTTAGAATTTCAGGTTAAAATCAGCCATCCACCTTGTACAGGGAGAAGAGTTCTGCTAGTGTTTACAATAAAGTGATTCCTTGGGATTAGAAATAGTAATGCTGTTTTTTTTTTATTTTGAAGTGGGTTCTACTTATTTATGATTGGTTTTAATTCTGGCATTTCATCTTGCCAACTACTATCCTGTTTAAGCAATGTTGTCAGCTAAAAGTAATTTCTGATTAAACTAAAGTGGTCCAGCGATAAGTTACATACACACCCTACTTTGAATAATCCCAGCCAAATTGGAGAAAAATGCTACCACACTCTTATTAACTAATAAAATCTCCCAATTTCATGGTTTACTTTTTGCTTTAATCAACTAAAAGTTAAGTTGCTGGTAAATATTTACTTTAACCCATATTTTGATTTTATAATACTGTTTACCAAGGCGGTGATGTAGGCAAAGCTTGGGGCAAGAAAGGCATGCTCTCTACAGGTCTCATTGCTATATTGAGAGGGGCAGCTAATGTCATAGGCGTGGGCAGATTCATTGGAGATGTGATGGTGACAGGGTGTGCTATATTCACTGGGGCAGTGACGGGGGTGGGGAGGTTGACTGGGGTAGTGAGTGTTAAAGGAGAGGTCATGGATAATGGACTGGTTATAGTTACAGGATGCCCTATGTTCATTGGGCTGGTTATGTTAACTGCACTTGAAACATTTACTGGACTTCTCATGCTCATTGCAGCTGCCACTGTGACTGGGTTTGACATAGTTCCAGACGACACAGAGGATGTTATATTGAACGGAGTAGTGAGAGTCACAGGTGTCGTAGCAGCCGTGGAGGTTTGGCACAGGTTAGCAGCTTCTAAAATAAGAAGACAAAAGGGTCTTTAGATTCTCAAAACAGTGAGCAAAATTCACAGTTTCTGAATCAATTTCTTTTCATTAAAAATGTCAAACATGTAATCAAATTCCAGTTTTCTATCAAGTGGTCAACAGAACAGAGGGTCTTTCTGAGCGCAAGCCTGGGGGCCAGGGATCCCAGTGTATGAATCACCTTCTGATGCTATACCTCCTGTAAGGACTTAAGCAACTTGTTTAGCCTTGCACTTTAGGTTTCAAGTTCAGATTTACTTACCTACCTCACAATGATGCTGAGAGGATCAGTTAACTTCTGCAGTGCAGGGCTAAGTGTTCTCACTACTACTTCATGCAGTTCCTCTGAGTTCTAAAAACTTTCCTGGGAAGAGCCAACCTCCAGCAGGCCAGGCTAAAGAGCTTGTTTACACAGAGCTGGGCCAATGGTTACACAATAACAGATAATCAGAAAAATCTTCTCATAAGGCACACTGTAACTAGCAGAGAGAGGTGTGCATACTCAATAAGTATGTTAAAGCCTGAGACATGAAGTCACATTCTGTTAAGGTTTTAAAAATGCATAACTGGGGAATGATAAACAAGCTATTTTAGTATCATCTGTTTGTTTCAGTTTTAGAAATATGTTTCAGTTAAATAATCTTATTCTTTTTGGTTATGTCTCTTAACTACATTAGGAAAGAAAAAAAAACTCCTCAATAAGTTCATGTTCTCCTCACTCCTATTTCTTCTTCTGTTTCTGATGTTGACACAATCATCTATTTTATGCCTAGTATCTTTAACTCTACATATTACACATACCACCAAACATACCAAAGAGAACTAGCTAGGCAAGGAGACCCTGCAGTGAGTTAGGGGACCCTGGTCCTTCTGACCCAACAAAACCTGAACACTTTTTTTTCTGAGACAGGGTCTCCTTCTGTTGCTCAGGCTGGAGTGCAGTAGCATGATCATGGCTTACTGCAGTCACAAACCTTCAAGGCTCAAGCAATCCTCCCACTTTAGTCTACCAAGTAGCTGAGACTACAGGTGCGTGCCACCATGCCCAGCTAATTTTTGTGTTTTTTGTAGAGATCAGGTTTCACCATGTTGCCTAGGCTGGTCTCCTCCTAGGCTCAAGCGATTTGTGCACCTCAGCCTCCTGAAGTGCTGGGATTAAGGTGTGAGCCAGGTCTACACACTTCTTAAAAAACACTTCCCTTCAAGGTAACACCCCCAACCCACCCCTCAACAAAATTCAGCACCAGAAAACAGCAGTAAAATGATGGGTAGGCTAGCTGTGACTTGGCTGTCAAAATGGAGAAACATACTTGAACTAACGATAGAGATCTGTATATGATCCACGAAGGTCTTATCACCACAGGGGGACCCTTGAGTCAAGCAGCCCTTACTTGAGCAACACAATGTAACTTTGGCATACACCATTCTCCCTATCAGGGATTCCCAAACCTAGGTGATTATTAAAATCAACTATCTAGAGGACTTCAAAAAAAAAAAAAAAAAAAAAAAAAGGACTCCAGGAGAATCAATAGTGAAATTTAGATAATTTAGATGGAACTTGGGAAATGTGTATTTTTAAAAAGCTTCCCAGATGATATGATTGTCAGTCAGGTTTGAAAACTTATGTTACCTTATTTAGGCCTAATATTTAAAGGGATGCTGTAAATTCAAGTTTAGGTTTTCAGGTCAGGAGTCCCCTCTCCCCTAAAATGTGACATTTACTAATATGAATACAGAGGTTTCTAACATCAGTGGTCTTTTCCAGAGAGATTCACGCTATGAATGGGAATACAATAACATTTTGTTTCATGGAAGTCAGAAGATGAGCTAAACAATCAAGTCTTATTGTGCAAGCAAACTGAAATACAATACCAAATAGAGGAGTACACCAAGAGAGAGAATGAGAGAAAACCAATTCACTTTAAGGTGCTGGGAGTATTGCTGAGGATATTCTCCGCCTGCTTTCACCAAAGAATTTTTACTCTCTTATTTGCTGACCCCCTTACCTCCTCCTCCGTGTTTTCTTTTTAATCTAAGTGTCCTTTTACTATGACTTAAACATTTTTACTCCTTATCTAAGTAAAATACCCTTCATAATATACTTTCAACCCACTATACAATTACCATAGCACTACACTTTTTCCTCCCCATTGCCAGTCCCCTCTCCCCATTCTAACACAAAAGTTTTTTTTTTTTTTTTGAGATGGGGGTCTCAATCTGTTGTCCAGGTTGGAGTGCAGTGATGCAATTGTAGCTCACTGCAGCCTCAAACTCCTGGGTTCAAGCGACCTTCCCATCTTAGCTTCCTGAGTAGTGGGGACTACAGATACACACTGTCACATCTGGCTAAATTTTTTTTTTTTTTTTTGAGTTTTTGTAGAGACGGGGTCTTGCCATATTGTCCAGGCTGGTCTCAAACTCCTGGCCTCAAGTGATCCTCCAACCTTGGCCTCCTGAAGTGCTGGAATTATAGGTGTGAGCCATCACACCTGGCCAAAACATTTTACTAAAATAATGACAAATCTTCAAATGGAAGCTAGGAACAAGCAGCACCTGAGGAATGGTGCAAAGCCTATATGGACTGCTGTACTCTTTTCTTCCAATGCCAGTAAATGTATGAAAAAGGTGGCTCATGCCTGTAATCCCAGCACTTCGGGAGGGCGAGGCAGGCGGATCACCTGTGGCCGGGAATTTGAGACCAGACTGACCAACATGGAGAAACCCTGTCTCTACTAAAAATACAAAATTAGCCAGGCATGGTGGCACATGCCTGTAATCCCAGCTACTCGGGAGGCTGAGGCAGGAGAATCGCTTGAACCCAGGAGGTACAGGTTGCGGTGAGCCGAGGTCACACCATTGCACTCCAGCCTGGGCAACAAGAGCGAAACTCCATCTCAAAAAAAAAAAAAAAAAAAAAAGAAGAAGAAGAATGCTATTCCTTTTATTTTTATCCAGGTATAGGAGGTTTAGAGATCACTTTGGCCAGGTGTGGTGGCTCATGCCTGTAATCCCAGAACTTTGGGAGTCTGAGGTGGGTGGATCACTTGAGATCAGGAGTTCAAGAGCAGCCTGGCCAACATGGTAAAACCCTGTCTCTAGTGAAAATACAAAAATTAGCCAGGTGCGGTAGCACACACCTGTCGTCCTGGCTACTCGGGAGGCTGAGGCACAAAGGAGGCGGAGGCTGCAGTGAGCCGAGATCACACCACTGCACTCAAGCCTGGGCAACACAGTGAGAGACTGTCTAAAAAAAAAAAAAAGAAGGGATCACTCTGAGGGCCACGCTACACGAAGCAAAGAAGCAAAAGATGGAAGAAACTACACAGAAAAGGAATTACATACAGAGGAGCCCACAGATAGAGGATTCCTTAACATAGTAAGACACTGCAGAGGTGGAGGAGGAAGAAGGAATTTACAAATCTGCCCTTTGGCTCATGGTACATTGACAAAATGATTCATTTGAAATGGCTGCACACTAGTCCAGAAGCCAAAGCTGTACTAGTAAGTTGAAAAGTACATTGAAAACTGATACTCCAACTGATTTGTTAGAAGATATACACATGAGAGAAAAGCAAATCATTTAAAATTTTTTAAGCAATTACAGTAAAATCCTCAGCAGCAGAAGACTAGATATGTTAAGGCCAGCCATAGTGATGGACTGAAGGAGATTTAAGAGTGTGACCAAGAGAAAAGACATCAACACTATAGAATCCGAAACATGTAATAAATAATACAATGAAAAAGAACACTAAAGAGCAAAAATAGCACAGTTGTAAGAAAATGAACTTATGTAGACACAAGGATATCCACCTCTAAAAGTGGGAATATTTTAGAAAGGTAAAAAAAAAGCCCACAATGCATGGAGATTGACATCAAATTGAAAATAAAAATGCAACTCTGGGCATAGCAAAGGACCAATTTTGGCTCCAAGTTTGTAACAAAAAGTAAATCAAAAGAAAGAACATGATAGAAGTACTGAGAACTTTTAATTCCTAGTAATAACTTATCTGGACACTTTATTGCCAATAACTATACTTTACCAGATATTTCCCAGCATGCACTATTTCCATGTTTCCATTAAGCTAGATTTCCTAAAACTGTGGCTTCTCTACTTTGATCACTTGGCATACTAAATGAAAACACTTCTCTAGCCATATTTTCAACACTGGAAGCTGTGCCTTACCTTTCTTCCTTGCTTTAACAGCTTCTTCCCACAGTCTCAGTGTTTCTACCTGCTTTCCTGGCCAGCTTGTCACATGTTGTTGTTGTTGTTGTTGTTGTTGTTGCTGCTGCTGCTGCTGCTGCTGCTGCTTTTGGTTACTGGTCTCTTCACTCATGCATGCTATTACAAAGACAAACCAAAAACACTGTATTTACCTGTAAAACTGTTGCCGTTTTTTTTTCAAAATTGACTTCTCATGCTTCTGTGATCTTAACCATTTAACCTGATAGCTCTTAGTAAGTGCATCTTTTCTGTTGCTGTGTCTACATTGGTCAAAATAAACAAGCACTAAAAAGTCTAGAGAATTAGCGAAAAACAATATAAAAGAGAAAAGGAATCTTTGCTATAAAAAAAACCAAGTGTCACAAAAAAAACCCAAATGTCTTTAAAAATGGAAGTTTGATAATATTAATATAGGACTAATCAACATTCAACAAAATATTTTTTACTTGACCACAACAATGTACACTAAAAGTGCATGTTTATAGGTCGGGTGCGGTGGCTCACGTCTGTAATCCTAGCACTTTGGGAGGCCAAGGCAGATGGATTGTCTGAGCTCAGGAGTTCGAGACTAGCCTGAGCAACACGGTGAAATGACGTCTCTATGAAAATACAAAAAAGGTAGCTGGGCATGGCGGTGTGTGCCTGTAATCCCAGTTATTTGGGAGGCTAAGGCAGGAGACTCGCTTGAACCTGGCAGGCAGAGGTTGCAGTGAGTCGGGATCATGCCATTGCACTCCAGCCTGGGCAACAGTGCGAAGATTCCGTCTCAAAAAAAAAAAAAAAAAGAAGTGAATGCTTATAAAGTACAACACACTAGATAACAAACCCAATATACTTACAAAGAAGCAAAAATGGATAGATTAATACACATTAAGTTTTCTTCCCCATTCTCCTGTGACCACCTATTTTTTTGAGAATTTGATGTTTCTACTGCATAAAATACATATATAATAGAATAAAGGATTAGGAAATAAAATACATATATAATAGAATAAAGGATTAGGAAAATGCCTTCTTCTAGTGGTTAGGGCAATCTTAAAAGAAAAATCCTGGGTAAATGCAAGTATTCTATCTTCAGCTCTGAATTTAAGGCAAGCAAAACATTTAAACCTGCAAGTGGATATGGTATCTCATTTCTCTACAGATTTGGGTTTGAAAAGCACGCTTATTAACACTGCTTTCACCTTAAAGGTTATTAGCAGCTTATCAATGCTGTTTGCATACACGAAAGTAAAGCATAGTTCTGACACAAATATATTCTGTCCATTGTTGCCTGTTTGCACATGTTGGCAATAGGAGGAAACATATAAACATATTAATACCTTTGATACATTATGAAAACATGCATATTTCACCAATCTGAAATATAAAAGAAATAAAACCTGAAGCACCACCTACTTTTACTGATGCCTTGTTTACATGTATTACAGTTGATACTTTGGCTCTGCCCATGAGTCTTTAAGTGGCTGGTGATGTATGCTGCACTCAGGAGCTTCCCACAGATGTTACATGATACCTTGCCTTCGTGGCGCACCATGTGTGTCCGCAGTCTGTCTTTGGTGGCAAAGGCAGCAGTGCATGTCTGCATGAGGGAGGAAAACTTTTTTTAAATATAGCCTATCCTGTTCTACTCATTTTAAAGTACGTTATATTCTATGCATTACCCTATCCACATGTGCAAGCTGACAACTAGTTTAATTTTAATTGCATATGTTACCTAGAATCATAATCATAATAAAACACTTGATAAATTTTAGACTCTTCCATTTTGAAGGAAGAAAAATGTAAGCTTTAGGGTAAGTTAAACCTGGGTTTAAGTTGAGCTCCACAATTTACTAAACAGCATAATGTTGAACAAGTTGGTTAACCTATCTGAAGGTTTCTTCATCTGTAAAATGGGGATAATAACCTCTCTCACAAAATTACTGGTGGATTAAGAAGAGCCTCGTATACATAGCAGGCACTCACTCAATGACACTAGCTTCCTTCCTCCAATTAGATCTTTCTTAGAATTCAAATCATTTACTTAATAAAATCAGTCATTAACAAACGTAACTGAAAGGTGCACTAAAAGACTTCCAGCAACAAACTAGAATTACCAATGCCTAAAACAGTCATTTGATTTAGCAAAATTCTTAATCTTTTTGTTATTATAACTGATATCAAATAAAATCATTAACTGGAATGGATTTTTAAACAACTAGAAAGTGCTCCAATTTGGTAATAACAGACAAAAATCCGGTAAGTGATAACATTTGGGAGAAAAATTCATTATTTTCTCCTATTACAGTTAAAAAAAACTTCAATAATCAACCAGAAATTAAAGCCCTTTATTCCTTTATTCATTTCAAATACACAACCACCTTTGCAAGACTGTAACGTTTTTTTCCTAACAAAAAATACTATTGCCCAAAGAAAGGGAAATATAGCTTAACAAAAACAACACACTTAAATTTTTAAATGATCTTGCTTTACAGAAACTGAGGCTGTCAGTTATATTTTATAAAACTAGAAGTCAAATGGGCCACATTTACTCAGGTCAGTGATTTTAAGACTATTCAAGACTGGTGAGATTGAACTGGTTCAGACCTTCTAGAAAAGTGCTACACTAAGGGTAAGTCATTTTAACTCTTACTTGGCATTTGAAGGGTCTTTCTGTTGAATGGACATGTTTTACATGACAGCTTAAGTGGTCAGGCCTGTGAAAAAGAGAGTTTCAACAGAAGATATAATCGAACACACAGAGAAATGCTATTTATGTGATGCTTACATGCTTGGCAGATTGGGAGGGGGTGCATTTTACGGAAAGCTAGCAGAATTACCAACCTCCCTCCCCCAGTGCAAGTCTCCTTCCCTCTCTTACCATACACAAAGTCTTAGGCCTCTACTTGTTAATTTTCTCTCCTAGTCAACATCAGATCATATTGTCTTGATTCTTCACAATTACAAAATACCTGAAGTTTTACTCTTAACACCTGCCAGAAACAGCTACCACTATACTAACTCTAAAAGCTTTTAAAAATGAAAATTAGTGAAATGTTGGTGCTTTCAGAAAAATGAAAAAACAGTCTAAAAGTTTAATTAAGAGCATCCAAGGTCATAGCAACTTCCAAGAAATGTTACTTTAATTTGCACAGTGACCCTCATGTCTAGTGCCCCAACTGAACTGAAAACTGGTGGTTTTGCAGTGATAAGTATTCATGTTTCAAACGAAAGCCTGAGTCCACCGAGGCACTCGTTAAGTGAAAAAAACAGGTTAATCACTATGTCACCACTTGTCAATCACACCAAACTGGGGTCAGACCTGAAGGTGTTAATACTTCTTTATCTATCACCAATCTTCTCTAATAACACAGGTCTGTCCACATCTGTTCTCACATAAAAATTCTAGATCACATGGAGACAAAACTGAAGTACACTGATACCATAATGAAACAAAGCAAAGCAAAGCAAACTGCAGTACCTTGAGAAGCCTTTCCCACAAACACTGCAAGTATAGGGTTTGGTGATGCCTCCTTCATGAGACCTCACATGGTAAGTCATCCGGTCCTTCCTCTTGAAGCGCTGATTACAAATAGGACACTCGAAGGGCTTCTCATCTGAATGGGAGAGCTTGTGCCGATTGAGATGGTACACATCTCGGAAGGCCTTCCCACACATCTCACAAGCATGGTTCTTCTTGACAGGCTTACTGGGTTTCTTGACAGATTGGGTCACTGGCATAGCTGTGGTGCTGGCACTGCTACTGGGGTTGGTGCCCGAGGAAGATGTAGTGACTGTTGACAAGATGCCTGCAATGGTCGAGACCAACGAAGTTCGGCTGCTGTCCCCAGCGATGGTAGAAATAAGGGGAACCACCGTGGTGGGGGTTTTCTTTGGCCGGGACACCAACTTGATCCCTGTGTGACAGGATTCGTGGCGCCTCAGGTGATAGCTGTCCCTGAAAGCTTTACTGCAGTAAGTGCACACAAATGAAGTTTTGGGTTTTTCTTTTTTAATCCCAATGGCATCCTTTAATGTTTCTGGTGCACCCTGAGGTTTCTGAGTTATTGGTATTGGAAGCAAGGGTTTCTGATCAGGGGGCTCCACGGCAGAGCTCAGGAGGGGCAGCAAACTGTTCTGTGCTGCCTGCTGTTGGTGATGGGAAGCTTCATGGGCCTAAAACCAAACATTTACACTTCAGAAACTCAGCCTCTCACAATAGCCTTCGAAATTCAACATGCTCCAGACAATAGAGACTAGAAGAAACAGTCGAAGAACCTATCAGCTACTCTGCAGTGGTAATCCAGCAACCACCTAGTTACTCTAAGAGCTGACAATACAAAGCATTGAAAAATCACTGTGCAGACACAAAACTTTTGCAACTAAGTTGCTGACAGTGATCTTGCTTTTAAACAGCTGACTAAACTACACACTATCCTGGTTCATAAGGGACAGACCAGCTGATGAAATCAGTTTGCATTAGTCTGTCAGTGCTGAAACCAAGTTTAAATAACATATTAAAAAAAAAAAACAAAAAAAACTCCATATTTAAGTATTTAATAGTACCTTACTGCAGCAACACACACATACACACTCACGTACACACAATAACATAATCATCTATTTGTCTATTACCCAGAAGAAAAGCATCATGTCTTCCTATCAGAAAACTCAGATTGAGGAAGGGGCTGTTGCTAAGTGATGAAATAAATCTAGTTCTCTAAACACATTTGCTAGTTGTTAACTTTAAGTTTTCACTTGACTACTAAAAGGTTTGGTTGAAACAAAATCTGCTATTAAGCAACCTGGAAGGCATCTGTGAAGGTAGCCCATAGCAAAACACCTGTCAGTTGTTTCTCAGGTTATCTAATTGTATACTGAAGTCTGCATCTTTCAGCAACACTAGCTGTTCAAATCCCAAACTCTCAAAGACAGACTAATGAGAAAAACAAACTATAAACACTTATATTCCTTTCATATTTATCTTCTTCCAGCAGTTGTAGGTTTCAATAAAGTATTAGACATCTGCTGTTACGATGTGCTTCTCCACTCCCAAAACTGGAGGCTGCACACTGTAAATTCTTTTGGCTGCACTGAAACCAAAATTTCACCATGGATCAGGTTCTTGGCATTTATGAGTAGTTCCTCTCTTGGTTCTGATACTTTCAAAATTCTCCATACTGATAAACATTTAGGAAATGATGGAAAAAATTCCTGAAATAGTTCTTCCTAATATGTTGTTCTTTACCAACATTATTTTTGAAACTCTTGACAGTGAGCCCAAGCCCCTATGCTTTGAGTTTTGTAATCCTAATAGGATGCATGCACTCAAGAGGAGTTTCAAATATTTTAAGCATACAATGTCCTACTAGGGGCCCATCCCATCATCTTAGACACTTTAGACGGCTATTTACCCTTCTTACTCTATAACCACAAGTCCCACAGCTAACTTGATTAAGGACGAAAAAACAAGGAGAAACACACACACTCACTCACAGCTCCTCCTCTGATGGGTAAGAACATCTACTACACATTGTTCTATGTTTACTTGGTGGCAGCATAACAGTTAAGCCTGGAACTAGTCTCCCCCAAATGATTAGGAGGTGTGGTATCCAGAGTTCTCAGTTTAATAATTTTGATGTAATCACCCTTTGAGTCCTGGAAGCATTCTCAGAAATTATGTGGTTATTTATAATTAATAATAAAGTCTCTTTCTGGACTTACTGCTCCTAGTAAATTACAGTCCGCTTTTAATCTAATTTATGAAGCTCCTGTAAATGCAAGGGTCTATCAACCCAGGTGACATCAGTAGGAACTTACAGAATTTGGACTCCAGTCATAATCCCTTTTCCAACTTGGCTGTAGGATACTCAAGTTTCCATACAGTATACAAATAGTTAATAGCTGAAGATATACAATTTCAAAGGCTAACAGATCAGATAATAGGGAATGCAGATCTTCTGGACAAAGTTCAGACTTATAGCATTTAGAGGCATTTTTCAACTCTAAACAACCATTAGTACGATGGAGTACTAAAAGCACTTACTGCCATTTTACCAATTCAGATGTCTGTGGCAACATAAAGTATTTTTACAGCATTGCTGAAGCTCACTCTCACACGAGGGTCACACCAGGTCCCTGCTTCTTGGGTGAAATGCTGTAGAACCACTACAGGAATCACTCTCTGAGGATTCCTAGGATCCCCACACTTCTACATGAAGCCTTCTAAGGGGGAACTGGGTTTTCCCAACTTGTTCTCTGGGGGAGAGACAGAGTAAAATAACAACCACGGCCAGCCTTCAGTTAAGTGATTTATTTTAAAAATATAACTTTTGGGTAGGCTTTTATTTGTCTAGCATTATCAAACCAAAGTTTTAATTTTATATCCCATCTCTTTCAACTGCAAGGCTTTTTAACCCTGCCCAAGCTTTCCTTTTCCTGGGGCTGGCAAGAAACAAAACAGAAATGTTATTTCATCACCCAGGGTAGTAGGATATGGCACCATGAAATCTCCAGTGCCAGAGGGTAAAAGATTTTGTACTGAACAAATTAACATCGGTGAGTCATATCTTGAATGTCCTGTTAGAAGAATCATCCATCAAACATTTTAATAGCTATAGCTTTCACTTTCCACCAAGTTATCTGGAAAGCAAGCCGGTATTAAATTGTTTTAAAATATAAATTCAACAGGATGCTCCAGGAAACAAACAAGATAACTTAACTCCATATCCCCAGTGAAAATTACTTAAAACCAGAACTGATTAAGTCTATTCATACCTTTCCATAGAAAAGACTGAAATATTCTCTTTACCCATTCAACTGCTCTCGGCTCTAAATTTTAAGTTTTCCAACAAATTTCACTGCACACATTGCCAAGCCCAGGATCAAATATTTGTTTTCACACTTCTCCATCAGGTGGAAAAAAAGATTTTAATAGCTGAAAAAAATTAAATAATATAAAATCCAATTAAAAAGTTGATCAATAAACGCTTGGCATTTGTTTTATCCAGGGGAAAAAATAATTTTTTAAAAAGTATTTCAAAAGATTTTTCAACCAGCTTTCCAAAGATGTGTTATGGGTTTTTCCTTTACATGAAGCACTTTTTTTTTTTCCAATCTGTATAGATACCATGCTTAATATGGTTTTTAATCACATGAAAATCCCTTCAGTGGCCCATCAATCCCATATTTTAAAATGACCATTTGAGCTTTTTTCTGGGGAAAAATATTTGCCACCTTTACACCAACCTGGATGCATGCTAGTTATATATCATTTCTTTTCCAATGCATTTTCAAGTTGGTTTATCACATTATTAGCAAGCTCATCAAAGTACAATAAAACAACACTGGCCAGAATGAGAAAAGGGGGAAGTTCATGAATTCCATAATGTTGGGTATTTTCAATTTTAAGAAGCCCAAATATATTTCCATAACTACTTAAAGATCAAATTGCCCACATGTGAAAAAATACGTCTTAAAACAAAAGGCCAGTCTACACAATAGGTAATTTCTGAATTATCCAAATCCCTACATTAACTCCACTAGGATGAATCCAGTGGCTGGGAGAATAATTTTTTGAAAATTCTGCATCCGTTCCTGTTAGTTCCAAAAGGTATCAAGCGCCCCAGCTACGCGTTTGGGATTTCACCAAGTATTCAAAGGAAAATAACTCAGAGAGGCGGGAAGAACGCACTTAAAAGTGACGAGCTTCCTAACCTCCTCCAGTTCCGAAGTTTCCCCGTGAGCTCATCGCTACTGCCCACTAAATGCTTCGTTTGCAAATAGAAAGGAGTAGGAAAAAAATAAGTTCCAGCCTAGATCTGCCAAAGAGGGGTCCCCCATCTAAAGTGGGCGGGCAAGAGAATTGCCAAAACAGATCGGCTACAGTCACTTTCAAGTTTCTTGCAAAAAAGCGAAGACCAACATCCCAGAGAGTGACTCATCTGGGGGCTTTGTAAGCGGACTTTGTTTGTTCTCTCCACTTGGAGGAAACGTTCGAGGTGGGCCGAGAAAGAAAAGCGCTTCGGGAGAAGGTCGGGCCTCCAGGAGTCCCGGCCCCCACCGCTCCCCCCGCCCCAGGCCGGCCCGGCTGGGGGATTCCCCGGGCTCAATGGGACGGCGGGAGAGCTGGACAGAGAGAGAAGGTGTCAGCTGCCAAGGCTCGGCTGAGGCTTGGGAAAGAAAAAATGTAAATCCAGTGAAAAAGTTTGGGGAGGGGATACACACTCACAACATCCTCCCCCCCCAACTGGGTAAACACAAGAGGGGTGGTGGCGGTGAGGGGGAGTGGCGGGGAACATAGGGATACCCGCTATTCGCGGGGACACGGGAGGGGGTCAGAAAGTCAACACACGCACGCACACACACAAAAAGAAGAGGGAGGTGAAAAGAGAACAAGCGAAAGATGGATGAAGCGGCGGGAGGAGACTCAGAGCAGGACCTGGGGACCTCCTCACCCCACCGTGCCGGACCGGGCCGGCACGCAGTGGCCCAGCAGCCCGCGCTAT
>NW_012117043.1:5956891-5977946 GCF_000951035.1 Colobus angolensis palliatus | reverse complement strand
GTGTGGTGCTGCGGTCCGTGGCTCAGGCAGCTGTAGCAGGGGGAGCTCAGGAGAGAAGATGGAGGACGCCAGGGTCTGGCGCTGGCCCGCTGGGCACAGCTGGGCCGTCTCCCGTGACTCAGACACGGTGTCCAGCACCGTCGCGTCCCTGTTAGACCCTCAGCGGAGGGCACAGGCCACAGCGGACACCCGGCTCTTCAATCGCCCATGCACAGCATGGTCACCACCTCCAAATTGGGGGAAGCCCTTTCGACTTCGAGTGTCTCTTCCCTCTGGCATTTCCTCCCCGGTCGGCTAAGCCCTCCGCGCTCTCGCTATGATATGCATCTCATGGCTAGATGGCCTTCCAACTCAAGCAGGGAATCCCACTGGGGTGCAGCCTCAGATCCTCCCAGTGTGGAGGGAAACACTTCCCACGCGTAGAGATGTCATTACTGGGTTATTCTTGGGTGAAGGGCTGAGCCTCCCCATCCTCCCCTTCACTCCAAGATAGGATGTGAAATTCTATCCCAACACCCCTCCTCTCCCGCCAAAAATAAAAACAAGTGAGATAGTATAGACAAGAAATTATTTTAGTCCTTTAGTACAGTCTGTTTCCTCCTTCACCCCCAGAACAAAAATCGAACTTCTGGTTGGACAGCGTCAGGAGATGTCACTGAGGTGACCCCAGCCTCTGTTTGCAGTTCCAAGTCTTCCGTGTAGGCGTCACTGCTACTGGAACTTTGTAGATGAGGAGCCTGTATGATGATGTCCTGAACATTTCTATCCTTTCCTCACACAGAGGGTAGCTACTGGGAATATCAGAGACAAGCTATTATTAAACAAGTGTCTCTAGTCCAAGACATCTCCTGTGGCAGGGAAATGAGGGGGCAGGCTGTATCAGTGATATTTTTATAAACTCTGCTTTTAGAAAACATTCTTCAGATGGACGCATTAAGACTTCAACATTTTCCAAAACCAACTGAATCTTATCCCCTCCATTTTTCCCCCTCCAGACACTTCTAATCAAGGCCACCATCTCCAACTTCCCCCACAGACAGTAAAAATATGGCTGGAGAATTCTACTGTAATAGAAAACCAAGGATATATAATAATTTGACAGTGTGTTTCCTTTCCATCCACTAGACAAGAATACCCCCTCCCATTCTTTCCTCCCCTCAGTCACCAGAATGAAGGGGCTGGAAAACGTTGGTCTGGTTCCTTTTAGAGCTGATTCCCCATTGGATACTGCCTGGAGGCCTTGGGGGAGAAGTTCTGCAGTTTGGATCAGTAGCAGAAGCAGGTAACACATCAGGGAACCGGTCAGCCTAAGACAGGAGGGGACAGAAAATGATGAAAGAGTTTCTGATACATTTATCAGCTAAATTGCTATGGGTGACCCCCATGTCTCCTGTAGTCCAAACCTAAGGAATTAACTAAGTAAACTAAAACCTTTATGTTCTTGCTCTGACCCTGGACAATGGAATTCTTTTTATTTTCACTTAGTGGACAGCAAATCTGCTTCTTCCCTGCCTTAACTCAAGGTCTCTGTGATGCACTCCTGAGTTTTCCTCCTTCCCTGCATAGTCTCTCCTCCCTAGCCACTGCCTTTCAAATTGGTGAAAATGAAGCTTCAAGATTATGAAAACCAGTACTTAATGAAGACCATTATTCTAATGACAATATCGCTGGGCTCTTTTGAACTTGTTATGCTGGGATCTAGAAACCCTTTCCCCAGCAATCTTTCACACAGCACCTCTGGGGAGGGGTTTCCCACTAACAGGAAATAGAGGTCAAATGAAAACAGTCCAGTTCTCATTACTGAAGAAATAAGATTCAGAAGAATCACTTTTCTTGAGGAAAATGGCTAATTCTATTTCTATCCATAAGACAAAACCAGAATTGTTGATTGCTCCTCAAACATCTTTAAAATTAACTTTTTAAGTTCATATAAATTTTAAACACTGAGCTACTTTCCAGAAGGAAAATATTCAGAAGTTTGAAACAAGTACTCAAAAACAATTGGTTCCAACTGTTAGAGGAATATAATGAAATCAGTATGATCAAATGCTCCATCCCTACCTAGAAGGGGCTATTTCTACCTTTAGGACAGACAATTTCTCTAACCAAACAAAAAGGAGCCCTCTCCTTAAGTGAACTTTCACAGACTATATACTGAGGTCCAGTCAAAAGACAGATGTCCAAAGACAGTAAATTCATCTTGATTATTGTAAACAATTTTCGGTGAGTAAATGGTATTACCTTCAGCCATGATGAATAGTGTCTAAACCAAAAATACAATGTGCCTACACCCACCCAAACAAAAGTCAGATCCCCAACTTGCCCTGTTCAGGTTCCTCTCTCCTCCCACGTTCCAAGTTGTATAACCTGTCACCTAACCTTTCAGGGTCTCAGCTTCCTCATCTGGAAAATGAGAACAAAATATCTACCTCACAATGGTCACCTGTGAATTTAATGAGAAATATATGTAAGATGCTTAGAACATTTTCCAGAAACAACAGATGTGAAATAAATATTTTTATTGGTGCTATTGAGCAGTTCCAGATTAACTTTGAGGCTGGGAATGGGAACTCTGCACATAAGCTCTGAGTCAGTTAATTATTCCTTTTACTTTTTCCAAGTGATAGGTTTTCTCCCACCCATTTCTCCTTCAAAGAACCCTAAGGTAAACGGTCAAAGGGCTTATGACACATAACAAAGAAAGATGCCTATTAAAATCTGTTGTTCTAAACACAACTTTTAGTAAACATTAGAAAGCAACAGGATATTTCCTTCCTCATTTGGAGAGAATTTTAAAGTCCTGTGAATATATTGAGGATGTGGATTACAGACTTAGAATCCTAGGAAAAGGAAGTAATCTCTGCTGTTGTTAATTACCTGTCCCCAGCTAAGACTGTTCCACAAACTAAAAACAAATCCAAAACTTTCTGTAGGGAATATCTACTTAGAAGCTTCAAATTGACAAGTTAATGGACCAACTCTTTATGCAAAAAAAGCCAGAACTGACAACTAACAAATAGTAAAAATCAAAATTGCAGTACTTACAAATACCAAAAAGTACTGGCCAGAAAGAAATAACCCTTCCATATCAGCCTCAATACAATCAGGAGAAAAAGCAACATATTTTCAAAGTGACACCTCCCCCGCTTCCCCGCTTAAATACTCCAAACTCCTCAGGGAGGAAAGCAGAAGTTATCTCCTCACTGCCCAAACTGGATAACCACACTAAGGGCTTTGAAGCCATTTGCCTTTGACCCATGTGGTCAGAAGTCAGGTTTGTGTTTCAATTCTACCACCTGAAGTGTCACCAGGAGTTATTTGTTTTAACTGGCAAGGTGAGGAAAGGGAAACAAGAATTCTTTTTCCCTGAATACCCATTTAAATTCCTTGACAACTGGAACAAAGTCACAGCAAAGGGACAATGTAACAAATCTACCCATTTTCCTAGTAGACACTGAGTTCAACTGGTAGTCGAGGGCTTTTAATTAAAACATTCTATTGTTTCTAAGAATGTTCACACAATCCAATCCTTCAAAAATGAGTCTAAAGCCATGGAAACACATTTATCACCTTCACACTTGTTGAAGGACACCTGCAAAAATCAACGCTAAACCTAAGCATTTGCATAGAAATACTAACTTCCATTTTACAGCTCTTTAATGACAGGGGAGAATATCCAACAAATAGCAAGTAAAATAGCAGAGACCACAAGGAAAGAAACTAAGACAAGTCAAAAATACACCAAGTAAGAAATTCAATACAACTGGAAAACATACCATAGGCACCAACATTCCTCCTTTGGACACCTGTTCCTTACTGCCCTCAGATGCCCCAGGACAGGGTAATGGCTGAGCATGGAAAAAGTAGGTAATAGGTCACACAAAGTTGGTGGTCCTGCACCAAACTACAAAGATTAGCTCAATTATAGCATTGTGCTAATAGTCAAAAAATAAACTAAATTCCTATACAAAGTTTATCCGGTACAGAGGTGAACCTCTTCTCATTGGCTATAGCCTCCACCCCAAATACATCCCACCAGTTAAGAGGGATATGATGACACTAAACAGCATTGTTTAGTGTCATGTGCACCCATCTACATCACCAGAAAAAAAATACTGTTCATATGCAAAAAAAAAATTACTAATTGTTAATGCCTGGCCCAATGTTCTTGTGAAGAGCAAGGCAGGGCAAAAACATGTTATCAATACTCTATCCAAACTCCAAGAGAAACATCTCTCTCCAGTTTTTCTTCAGAGTCAATTTGATCTTCAACTGAGGGTCCCTCCATTCTTGGTAGTGAGAAGAACAGTGAATAATGAAAACAGGTGTTCAGAAACCTATGCAGTATGCTCCCTGGGTAAGGAAGGTGAGCAGCAGTGACCTAAGACACTGACATGACCTCATGTCTAGCAAGACCAAACTTTGAGAAAGCTGCTCCATTCTAGAAAACAATGCCAACAGATGGCAACACAAGGCTTAGATAAGATATGGCTTAGGCTCCAGAAAAGGGAACTAACTTTTTAAAGGATGTTTCTTGACTTTGAGAAGTAGAAAGTGCCTAAAGGGCCAGACATGGTGGCTCACACCTGTAATCCCAGCACTTTGGGAGTCCGAGACCATCCTGGCTAACACGGTGAAATCCTGTCTCTACTAAAAATACAAAAATCAGCCAGGCATGGTGGTGGGCATCTGTAGTCCCAGCTACTCGGGAGGCTGAGGCAGGAGAATGGCGTGAACCCAGGAGGCAGAGCTTACAGTGAGCCAAGATCATGCCACTGCACTCTAGCAGCCTAGGTGACAATGCGAGACTCCATCTCAAAAAAAAAAAAAAAAAAAAAGTGCCTGAAGTTCTACATTCAGTCATCTGGTCCCAGCATAAAAGCAGGTGAAGGGGCCTGCTGAGCTGGTTGTTAAAAGCTCTACACATGGACAACAGCTGTACTCAGCATTTACTCTTTAAGCTGTGAATAACACACCAAGCTTACCTGCTGCTGTCCACAAATACTACTTGAAGCACTTCACCCTTGGTTGCCTGAGTAGTGGCAGAAAGCTCTCTGCTAGGCCTGAGGGAAGACCAGAATTCCTAGAGGACAGGGCAGATTTTGACCTGATGAACAATTATTAAGGTACACAGGGAAGAATCTAGATTTTTTCCTTTGAAGTACCTTTGGTCTCTAACAAAGCACGCAAGGCTCTATTCAACTAGCTGACAGAAGTTAATTAGCCCTCTACCCCCAGGGCCTGACCCTGCCCTCAGCTAGCTTTTTGTTTTACTGACCTTACATAAGTTCCACCTCCTCAGCTTCACCTCCCTCCTCCAGCTGTTTCCTCTTATTTCTCCAGCTTCCTCTTTCTTCCCACCACTCCTTTCACTTTCTCCCTTTTCATTCAGAAATGAATGCTCAGAGAGCAGATGGCAAGTAGTCAACCCAAGCCAGTGAAAACACTTCCTGAGCACCTGGTACAAAGACCAGAAACACACAGTGGGTGCTGGAATACAGAATACATATTATCTCTGTCCTTTAGCAGTTCATACTTTAAAGGAGAAAGTCACCATATACTCATTCCTCACATATGAAAGGATATTTTCAGGCCAATTTATAATATGGGACAAAAAAAATCCCTTAGTGATACTTCTTGGGGACAAGAGGATTGTTTGCATCAGAACTGGTAACTTTTACTCCTACGGTAATTTTTCCGTGGCCTCCTACATAGCACATCTAGTGAAGCTGATTCTGAAGCCTGAGGAAGCCCCATGTCTGTTCTATACACTTTAGCTGAGGCGTTACTCTAATCAGTTAAGAAAAGCACATGAAGAGTCCAAGTTGGTACTACAATGTGTGATTAGTTTTCTCCTGAGAGAACTAAGAAAATTCAGGTAAACTTGACTATTAGAGGGTAGGTTTGGAATTTGTTCCAGTGATCTCCTTAAAAATGACTTAGGAGTTTGAGATAAAACTCCTGTGGAAAACAGGGAGGAGAAAGGGATGGGGTACAAATCCACATCTCAGATCAGTAGGTTACTCTTTAGCTGTTTCTCCCAATGGCTTGAAGAGCCCTGGTAAACACCCAGTGCTCGATATATCAAATGGACAGCACTCAGAGACAGCTCAGATACAGCCCCACATTAAGGCTGTGGTGAGAATTCCAACCCAGAAAGATGTAGTCAAGATTTCCAAAGGCCAGCCAGGACACCCCAGGGACTAACTTCCCAGTCCATAATTAATCATCTTGAATACAAAACAAAGACCTCTCTAATGTGAACTCTCCTTAGAAAAATGGCTTGTGTGTAGAATTATCCCAGAACTATTACAGAAGCATTAGTATTTCAGTAAAATAATTACTGAGCACCTACTAAATGCCAGGACCTGTACTGTCACTGGGGATACTTCTAAGAATATTCTCTAGTGAAGAAACCAAGACTTGCAAAGAAATAATTATAAAACAGTTACAGACATTTGTACAGTGTTTAAGAAGCACTGGGAAAGGAAATTTTTAAAGGGCTATTTGCTCATTTGTTTTCACATAAGTGATAGTTTTGACACTGTAGATTACCAGCTAGGGTTGCTGAATACAAAAACTGATACCTAAGAGGTTGTATGCATATGCTAAGTGTAATGCAAACATTTTTATTGGAAACGAAGTTACCACACACTGGCTTTTAAAACTCATCTTCCTAGAGTGGGTCATTTTTGTGGATCTGTTACTAATACAAATTTAAGTGTATACTCAGCTATCAACACAAATGCAGATGTTTTAAACATTTACCCTTTCACAGGTTCTTTTCTATGATTTTTTTTGTGGGGCTGCTGCATAGTTATTGAGTGGCTACCAGGCCCTGGCCACTGTGTGACCAGCTGTACTCCTGTGGGCCAGCCTCAATGGTGGAGGTCAAAAGAGGGCAAGGGCTTCTCTGAGAGAGCTGGCTATGCACTGCACACTGGAAAGTCAAGGAGCTAGGCATCCCACTTTCTTGCTGCCAGGTTCTGGACCATGGCCACTGTAACTAGATGTAGTCCTACTCTAGAACAACCCTCAGTACATGGGGTAAGAACGTGGATCAAAGACAGCACCATGGGACACCCTGCTGGCATCTGGTAGATATTACAGGTGTTTTTCACTTGGGTCAGACTTTTCTCCCGAAGGCCTCCCAACTGGTTAAAAAGCAGGCTGGCTTTAAAAAACAACCTGGTAGTAAAACAAACAAGAATTTCTCATCACAAAACCTGGATTCAAGTTCTGGGCCTGACACTTTAACATCTCTGAGCCTATTTCCTCAAATTGCAAAATGAGACTAAATACTACATGAGGATTAATATGGGCCATAGTATCAGGACTGGGCACAATGGCTCATACCTGTAATCCCAGCACTTTTAGGAAGTCAAGGTGGGAGGACTGCTTGAGCCCAGGAGTTCAAAAACAGTCTGAGAAACAGAGCAAGACCCTGTCTCCACAAAAAATATATAAAAGGTAGCAAGGGCATAAACCCAAATTTGAGGTTACTATTCTAGGAATATGAGTGATCTGACTTAAGAACAGTGTCTCAGATTTAAGCCATGTGGCACACCAGCCTAAGATTTCAATAATATATTTATTCACAAACATTTATTAAGGTATAGGTAGGTACTAGCATTCTGGACATCTTAGAAGAAATGTCAAAAAGTTAAAAACATAGCCTCTGGGGGGCCAGGCGCGGTGGTTTATGCCTATAATCCCAGCACGTTGGGAGGCCGAGGCAGGAGAATCGCTTGAACCCAGGAGGTGGAAATTGCAGTGAGCCGAGATTGCGCCACTGCACTCCAGCCCAGGTGACAGTGCGAGACGCCATCTAGAAAAACAAACAAACAAAAAAAAAAAACCACAGCCTTTGCCCCCAGTTTACTATGTAGCTGAGGGAAACAAAACATACATGTTGAACTAGAGAACAGCTTAAAGTCAACATGTGCATGCATGTGTAGCACACTTTTTAAAACATGTTGAAGAAAAGCAAAGCAGAAACAATGCAATTAGTTCAAGAATGTTTCAGTCATTAGGTGTGATCATGAAGGACTGAGATTTTTAACAGCAAAAGGAACGGGGCTGCTTATGGGATTTAGGGTGTGGGGTGTTAAAATGTATGAATGCTGGGTCTCTTGGTTTTGAGAGCATTGTTTAAGCTAGCTGATCCTATAAACTTGAAGACCAGGGTCAGCGTCCTGAAGTAATGCTTAAAGACTCCCAACCCAAGGAATAATATACATACATACTAGTCTCTTCACAAGACATCATTATGTATTAATCTCTTTACGTATAGTTACCAAAACAACAACAAAAAAGAACCAAAATGATTCCATCCCAAAGAGAAAAATATGCAGAAATTCTCATTGAGGCAGTACCACTAAATTCAGAGGCAACTTAAAGCTTCTTCTGTAAAAAGCTTAAAAGAGAATGACTGAAAAAGGATATACCTAGGAGGCAACTACTTAAGTCTTTTAGGGCACAATGTCATCAGTTCTTGGTGATCTGTACTGAAAGTGTGCATAGCTTACAACAAAACCACTTACTTTGGTCTTACAATTGGTCTTACTTTTCAAGACCAATTCTGGGAGCAACATTTACTTATCCATTATACTTGGACTTAGGCTAGCATTTAAATTAATTCAAAATTTCTGGCTTCACATCTGAGGAGTTATTAGTATTAAAATACCTTCTCCAATAATCTACTCAGTTAACGAACAGCTTGTGAAACAGACTTCTACAGTGCTTTGCTTTTAGGGAGTATTAAGTTCTTTCCATCTCACCAATCAATATTAAACTGTCAGCATTGCATTTAGCTTATTGGGAAATATAAATATATTCAAGTTCCTGGGTCTGTAGAGTTAAAAAAAAAATATATTTACCAAACCAACCAGGGTAGGGGAAAGATGTAATTGAGAACAGGATAAATTGGACAGGTAGAATATAACCCATTGTTAACTCATATTATGGGAGTGACATGTTTTAAGAAGAAACTGGAGTCACTGAAATCAGCTCTAACACTTCAGTAATATGAATTTGGGTACAGACAAAAATGCTGATATGGCAGTTGGAGATGGTAAGACAAATCCAAACAGCATCTTGAAGAACTCTATTTGGCAAGTAAACAAATCTCTAGGTTAGTCTAAATCATAGATGCAATGACACCCTGAAGACACAGAACTTCACTATCATCTTGCTGCAAATTTACTGTTTTTAGAGTACAAAGGAGCCATTTGAGTTTTCTTTGGAATGTGCTCATTGCACTGTGAACCAACATTTTACATTTCTAGCCTTAAGTTGTGTATGTCAGCCAGGCGCAGTGGCTCACGCCTGTAATCCCAGCACTTTGGGAGGCCGAGGCAGGCAGATCACTTGAGGTCTTGAGTTCAGACACCAGCCAAGCCAACATAGTGAAACCCTGTCTCTACTAAAACTACAAAAATTAGCCAGGTGTGGTGGTGGGCACCTGTAATCCCAACTACTTGGGAGGCTGAGGCAGGAGAATCGCTTGAACCCGGGAGGCGGAGGTTGCAGTGAGCTGAGATTACGCCACTACACTCCAGCCTGGGTGACAGAGACCCTGTGTCAAAAACAGACCAAAAAAAAAAAAGTGAATGTCACTCTTGGCGGTTGTTTTGTAGTTCAAATTTCCAGGCATGCCACTGTTAAGGGCAGAAGAGATACACCCAGGACTTCCCAGTCCTATCTAAAGGCTATACCTTCCCTTTTGTTTGCCTGATCCTATAGTTCTATGTATTAAGCCTTAATAATTGTTGAAAGCTTATGCCAAAATGACATATAAAGACTCCTCTAATACACAGCACCTGAGGGAATAATTCTACCATTATTCTTCTTAGCACTTTACAATCTCCAGGTTTAGCACTTTTCTTTCTACAAAAAGAATTCTGAATTTTCATTTGCCTCATTTGTGGCTTCAGAGTGCATTTTCAAAAGTTATTTAAAAATTATCAAAGGCACACCAGAGTTAACATCTACAGGATTAAAGACAGGCTTCAATCTAGTTAGTGCCCTTTCAGCTGTCAATCCAATTTGCAGCAAGACTACTAGTTAACAGTAACTACTTTCTGTAGCCTTCCTTGCTACTTAGTGTTAACTTAGCAGGCAGGGAAATCCCTACTGTGTAAACTTGATTCCTTTTTCCCCCACAAGAAGTCCACTTTGTCCACCTTTAGTGCCTTATTCTTTGAAACAGACCAACTTTCTAAAATTAATATTTTAAGGCCAGTTGTACCACACCTGTCTTCTGGATGACTAAATCCCATCATGAGGGCCTAAAAGGTTTAGTATTCTCAATGACAATTTATACTTTAAACAGGAGATAAGTTTGTGTCCTTCCCATTTTTATAAAAGAAACCTGGAGAGAAAGGGATGATGGTAATGATTAAAGTGTTTAGTCAATACTAAATACTAAAATACTAAACTGTTTAATTCTCAGTAATTTTCAGCTGTTAATATGACATTAACTACTGTGTGTACTGACTTTCTGATCACAAGACAACCTGCTACTTAAATGAGGCCTAGAAAATAGCAAACAGCTAAGTTGACACATAAGTAAGATTTTAAGGCAAATTTTAAGAACCTCTTAGGTAATACTGAGAAGTAAGATCATCACGCCTGAAACTGTCACAACGTAAAAGCAAACTACAGGTCTCTGAAAGCGTATTCATTTCTTCCAGTCCATAACCAAATTGTTATGCCTAGATTTTATTTCCCCAGCACACCTAACTCCTGTTGCCAATTCTCACATTCAAGGCCTTATTACTCCATACCTGATGTACAAGGTAGGCAGAAAAACAAGCAGACTTATGTCTTCAGTATTTTCTTAGTCCCAGAACCTAGATTTTTCCGTTACAAAATGAGTGACTGTAAGTTAAACTCTACCGAAAACCTAAATGGATGCAAAAGCTGAAAAGGGGAAGAATGTTGCACAAAAGATGGGAAGACAAAGGTAAAGTTACAAGAAAACTTACCCAAACCAACTAACTTTAGAGCTGATACACAGGATCAAAGGTAGTTAAGCTGGTCTCCACTTTGTTGTACCTATCTACAATGGGGATTATTTCCTGCTTAATTTTGTGTTATAGCTCCCTCTAGTGGCTAAGTGATTTTCCCTAGCACTTACTCCAATGGAGAGCAGTACAGCATGTTGTTAAAAAAAAAAAAAAATCAAGAGTTTTGTTCAAAGTGCATTTGGTGGAGATGAGTATAGTATCCTAGAAAAGCTGTTCCCACTATCTTCATGTCCACAGTCCTACCAATAGTTGGCACTTAGAAGTTGTCTGGTGACAGAAGTTTTATGCTTTTTAACCCGATGCTTGAGTGTCAAGCTGAACTAAGTGTTCTGTTTTGCTTACCTAAATATTAAACTACTTATGAAAAGTCATGTATTGACTTTTCACCCCCTGAAATCCCAGCCTAGCACCTATTAAAATGTTGTAAACTACAAATGTTATATCTGCCTAAGTTAACTTATATATGACAGAGTCATTTATTCAGTTTTTATTCTGTGCATTAATGAAGCACGGAGTGATTTTTATAATAATAAAAAATCCTTCCTTTAATCATTACAAGCTCACAACCACCCTCAGGATTGTTAGGCATTAGCTTTCAAAGCTACCAAGAAGCACTCCAAAGGTCTCAATAACAGGAATAAGCAAAGTATACTATAATCTCTTGGGGTCCATGTTTAAAGCAAAAGTTACCTTGGCAGCATTACTATTTATTCAATAGACAATCACAATAGACACAATGAACAGATGTTTCCTTATAATCTCTTTACTTCATGCCAATCCCAGCTTTTCCTATAGGATCTAATTGGTCAATGTTCCTGTAAGTACTGATACAGAAACAATAACTCAAAAGAATGTTGTATTGTACACTCTAGGATGCCTGAGTATTTGCTTCAATGGGATATAATTGTTGAGTCCACCAATACAACAGAATGTAAAGAATGTGGGCCATACCTTTTTTTCTTGTGGCTGCTTCAGCCTAAAAAGATGGGGGAACTTAAAATTCAATCAATAAAGGATTCACAATAATAGGTTTTTCAGTCAAGACACCCCAGTTACAGACAAAAGCATTAGGCCTGTGTATGCTAGTACACTCCCTTACATGAACTCTTTGGGGACAGATATATCTGGGATTCAGAGCTGTACGCACTTTATAAGGTACATATATACCCTGTATTACATAAAACCCTCAGCAAAGTCTGTGGCAACTGTGCAATGAATAATGAAGTTCAACAGGAAACAGTTTAGTCACACTAAGTGCAAAATGAAGGCAGCAATTCTGATCAGGTTTCACATTTAATTAGCTCAACAACAGAAAATCTTTCGTTTTCATATAGTTTTTGGATTTCAAAAAATGGATAAGAGACTGTAATCTGTTTTCTGCGTTTGCACTCTTCATACTGTGATGGAAATAAGAGTGGTTATGTTACAACAGAACTTCAGTCTAACAGTTTCTCATCTTTTAATACTATTTATGGTAAATACATATATATAACTTACTTGCAATTTAAATTACAAAATTCATATACAAAGTAAGCAAAAAGGCACACATAAGAAATTCACCTTGACCACAGAAATGTGAAAACACCAGCCCTAATGACCAAGACAATGTTTCAAAGGCAACACCAAGAAAAGTTGAGATTCTACAATAAATCATATTAAATGCAAGCACTATGATGCGCAGACGTGAGCACTGAATATTTTCTAAAGCATAAAACAGGAAAAACCATTTTATGGGGAATCTATTCATATTCCAAACAGCATTTTTAAAAATATTAAACTTAGCTTCATTTTAAAAACAAAATTCAGACCCAAACAATCAGGAACCAGAAAATGGGTTTCTTACCTTTTGTTTCCAGTAGGATGTGGGCTGAACAGCAAGGTGGGTTATTCAATCTGATGTTATGAAAAGTAATTGCTTCTTAAAGAGACTTAAGTTTTTCCTTGGTTAGAAAATAATTATAGGCTCCCTAAAACATTCTAAGGGGACATAAATAGGGAGAAGAGGGGGAAATTCCAAGACAGCTTTGGTAGTTTCAAAAGGGTGTAACTTTAATAATTGCCAATATGGATAGAGACCTAAAGGTCCATTTTCTGAGACTATCAATAGGAGCTGGAAGTCCATACTTCCCATCACAGCTTTTAGCTGTCTGGTCATCTTAACTACAAAATCTATGCCCCTTTACCTTTCATAAGTAAACATGAAGTCCTCTCTAATCTTCAAATTCAGCCTGTATAACAAGGAATGCTGTCTCATTTCAATGTGAAGTTAGAATTACCGTAACTTAATTGAGCACATCTTTCAACTTTGAACACTCAAACTTGAGTGAAGGCCATTTACATTTTTTGGTGGTTTCCAAAACATTCAATGAACACAAATGAACCAAAGTTTGCTTAAGTCTAGCTCACATTAACCTTACAAAATGATCATTAATCATTTATTTTCCCTTTAATAATCTGAATTTTTAAAATGTTCTACACATAAAACTTAGAACTTCAAGAATGTCATGTAAAATTATTCAAATTTTAAACAGTAAATCTGCCTTTTGGCCATTACATTAAATTCTTACATAAAAAGAGCTACATCCTTATAAATTTAAACTAAGTACTTTACTTAGTGAAATTCTGCATTCAACATCCCCTCTTTCCAACATTCCACAACGTTCATTAAAATCTGATTGGGGTAACCTTACACATTTCTTCCACTACCAAGATTTCTGGTTTTTCCTAGGTTTTTAATTGTCACCCGAAATTCACCTTAAATTCCTTAAATTCAACTTCCAACTTCCAACTATGATTAGCACCCGAGGGAAATAAAGTCTAGTCACTTATTTTAGGTCCCCTCCCCCAACCTAAATAGTATCAAGGGGCTGTCAGTAGACAAATACAAAAAGTAGCAGACTACAAGTTGTTAACAACTGCTTTGGTAGAGAACACCAAAGTTTTAGGTACAAAATAATCTTATGGATGAGAAGGGCTTATAAGGCAAAATTCTAAATGCCCAGCTTTTTATTAGCAACGATTCATCCAAAGAAGCAGTTCATCTTGTACACTCTTTCCCTTTCAAAAAAGAAACGTGACTTGTGTTAAAAGTTCTACAGGCCGAGCATGGTGGCTCACACCTGTAATCCTAACACTTTGGGAGGCCAAGGCAGGCAGATCACTTGAGGCCAGGAGTTTTGGGACCAGCCTGGGTAACACAGAGAAACTGCATCTCTACTAAAAACACAAAATTAGCCAGGCAAGTGTGGCACACACTTGTAATCTCAGCTACTCGGGAGACTGAGGCACGAGAATCACTCGAATCCAGGTGGAGATTGCAGTGAGCCCAGATTACACCACTGCACTCCAGTCTGGGGAATAAAGCGAGACTCTGTCTCAGAAACAAAAAACAGTTCTAATACCTCTGTGCTGATGTTAACATTTAATACTTACCTTTTTCTGAGATGAGTTTCATTAAAAATATCAAAAGCTATCTCCAAGTGAACATTAATTTACTAGCCATCAACCAACTTTGCACAAAAGCCTATGTTGTCTATGACCACCAGAAAATAAGCAGCATCTAGTTTTTTAACCACTTTATAATAAAGTAGAGAAGCTTATCTTTCAGATGCTAGATCCAACCCCCCACCGTCATTTACCAAGTTACATACACAAATGCCTTATTCTCCCCTTTTGCCTTCCCCTGAAGACTTTTACAATTAACAATAAAAGATGGCTAATACCACTATAGTGCCTTTTAAGAACTTTTAATTTGCTAACACATTAATACAAGAGTCAAAATCTTATCTTACTTAACAATTTAAAGATTAACTGATAGACCCAGTTAGAATCTTACATGAAGAGGAAAAAGGACAACCATGCATAGTTTTTTAAAAAATGTTTATTTTTTCAAAGAAAAACGGCAATAGCCAATTGGAAACCTACTTATTCTTCAACTCCAATTTTGTTTTCTTTAAATTTAGAAGTGACTTACTGATTTACTATTTTAAACAAACCCCCCCTTTCCCCTTTAAATGTTTACCATCTACTCGTGCTGAATCCTTCCAAGGAGATTGCTCCAGCGTTTATCTCCAGGTCCTCGCTTTGCTCCTTTTACCAAAAAACGCAAAACACAATTCCATCGTGCATCTTAAGGGCTCCAATCGTCAAAAATAGGAAAAAAAAAAATCTTTGGAATAGCCAATTAAGTTGAATAAAAAAATCCACACGAATGCGGTTTGGTTGGGGCAGGAATCCACTCCTATGTTCCTGGTAATCTGATCCCGCTCCATGAATCCTGGTAATTCATCCTCCCTATCCTATCCACATTATGATTTGAATCCAATGATCCAGCTCCAAGGATTGGGATCCAGTGAGCCCTCTCCAATCCAAACCTTTATAACCAGCAAAACCAAAAAAGAGGAGGCAAAATGTTAGATACTGTAATCAAAAAGGGTTTCTGGGGAATGATGAGTTATGTCTGTCATCAGTTTAACAGATGCACATCAATAACTATCAAATTCCCCAAAACAAGTTTCTGAATGGTGTTCAGATAAATTTTAGAAACTTAATCATCATAGAGACTAATTGGAAGAAGCATTTTGTATTTACAGTTCAACTGATAATGCCAACACTTGTTACTGTACAGCGTATTACAGGTTTCGTGGTTGCAAGAAGTTACGTAATTTAAATTTACTGGCATTGCTACCCACCTAAGTCTAAAACTATATCTAATGCTCCCATTTGCAATTTAATTTGTAAATTAAAATCTTTTAAACATATGAATCAATTATGAATATTAGTTTAAAGGGGAAGGTGAGACTTAAAAGTATTCCCAACTAGATTATCTACACCAATACATTGGAACTCTATATTTTGCTTTCATTTTGTCTTAAAAAAATGAAATAGCAACGCTCTATCAGTCACACAGAGGACATGCAGATTTAGCAGTATTGATATTATACTCTATCTTGTTGGATTTAAAGACACCCTGTACCCACATGTACACCAACAGCAGGTCACACATTAACAGTTGTAACTAAGCACTGTGACAAATTAGCCAGTTCTTCCCACATTAGTCCCTATTAAAACAAAAATGGGGGGAAGGGAGCAAAATAAGTTGCTACAAAATGGGCAATATAATTTTGCCACAATTGCCAAGGTTTAAAGAGCAAAGCAATTGTAGCTAAAGATAACTGAATAAAATGTTTGCAAGTGTTTTAAGGAAAATGTATATAATCATTTTTAACCCCTGCCTTTTAGTATAAGGTCAATACTGCCAATTTCATCTGTGACAATAGCACTTGGAGTCATACCATTGCCTCCATTATTGATCTGATCCTCCTCAATCCTCCTTTTGACAATCCTAAAATGATTGAAATGTGCTCCACAATCCTTAATCCAAAGCATTCTTAATCCATCTCTTCAGATATGTCTACAGAAAGACACATGAAAAGCAAGATAAACATAAGAACTTCCCCAGGTAAGATAACCACAAACACCCCCAACATCCCAGTTCACACAAACCAGGGCAGAATAGACATTTACACAATATCACAGTCTGAAGAGTATGGAGTTAACTAAATTTAAACAATCCTGTCTATGACATCACTTAAAATACAATTTATCGAAGACACGAGGGGAATGTAGATGTTAGGAGCAAGGGGATATTACAAGAATGCAATTCAACACTTTAGCCCATTCTGAACAAAACAGTTTGAATTAAAAAATGAAAAGATTGTACTGAATAAAGGAAAACTGTATACAACATGGGTTCTACAAAAAGTGTCACCAATCATCTTATGTACGAGAGCGAGATCTGCTATGACGGGGAGAATAGCGTGGTGATCCTCTGCTTCTCCTTGGGGAGTAACTGCGACTCCTGCTGTTGCTTCTGCTACGGCTTCTGCTACGACTACGGCTTCGAGATCGAGATCTTCCATAACTTGGACTTCTGGGCCCATCAACTTTAACCCGGATGTAGGCAGTTTCTCCCTATTGGATAGACAGAACTTTCCATTGAAAGATCTAAGCTTTCATCTATCTTCAGGCATGCTGAATGCATACAATGTAACTAAAACCAGAAATCTGGCAATTTACTTGGACACCCTTGCCTGAATCCTTACCTTCAAATTCCACTGTTAAGACCACTGTATCCAATTCTGGTCAAAGAAAAGAATAAGTGTATAACCTACCTCATGAGATCTAAACTTAGTGTTATCCAGTTTTCGAACTGCATAGGTCATATCTTCTTTCCGTACAAACTCCACGACACCAGTGCCATCTCGGTAAACATCAGCATAACATACATCACCTGCTTCACGCATGTGATCCTTTAAATCCTGCCAACTTCCACTTGGAGGCAGTCCTGAAAAAGTGTTTTTTTTTTCTCAGTATCAATTATCTTAAATTTCACGTTAAGTTGGTAAGGTACATTAGGACAAAGAGTACTTAAAAATACTTAATAGGTGTACTTAAGTGATACCAGGTAAAGAGCTGGTAAGATTCTGGAATCCAGAGTCCAAAATTATTTGTAACGGATCTTCGTATCTAGTACCGCAACCTAATTTGGTAAATCACCACAGCAGCAATCCTCGTTTATTAAATTCACCCAAAAACTAAAGCAATTTACGACCTAGCATGAAAAATTTGCAATTGTTAAACCGGTCATGCAAGACAAAAATTTTAGGTAGCTTCCGTCCCTTCACATCAATCCACACAACCAGTACACTCACCAGAGACAACCACTCTGTTTTCAGACCGCCTGGATGGGGGGCCATAGCGACCTCGGGGAGCTCCGCCACCTCCACCCCCGCCGCCGCCTCGGCCTGTTCCACGGCCGCTTCGAGGAAACTCCACCCGCAGACGGTACCCATCGTAATCATAGCCGTCGCGACCGTACACCGCGTCTTCCGCGTCTCTGCGGGATCGCAGAAAGTAAAAGGCATGAGAAAGACCAGGAGGAGAAGCTCGCTCAATCGGGAACCCCCCGCACATGCGCACCCAACGTGGAAGAGCCCACATGCGCCGCATAATAGGAATGGCCCCTCCCCCACCCAGAAACACGCCAGGCTCCCAACCACTACACCAGCCCTCAGCGCCTCAGTTTCCCGCTCCAGCCTGCGAATGGGCTCCGGGGACGTCCAAGGCGAGGCGCCAGAGAAGCCACACCAACTCAGCTCCTTACTCGACTCCTGCATGGGCGATACAGTCTCGCCCCAACCTCTCTAAGAGCCCCCGCTTCCCCGTTTCTATGTTAAGGCCTTGGAGCCTTCCCCGACTACTCGGACCTATTTCCTCAAGGCTGCAAGCCCCATGCCGCCTCACCGCGGGTCCTCGAACTCAACGAAGGCGAAGGGCGGTCCCCCGCGGCGATTCTTGAGGTCGATGTCGCGGATAGCGCCGTATTTGTAGAACACGTCCTCAATGTCCTTGGTTCGGATGTCTGGAGGTAAGTTACCCACGTAGATGCGGCAATCGTTGTTCCCTGCGGGGCCACGAATCACACCACCTCCCGACATGGCGGTGACGAAAAGCGCGGACTCGAGAACAGGCCTTCCCACCAAGCCTAGCGCACCGCAGAGCGAGCCCGCAGCGGCACCACGTCTCCCACGGCCCCTCCAAAATGGCGCCTTTATCAGCTCGGCGCACGGATATGGGGGGGAGACAGAGGAAGAGAAGCGGAAGGAAACAGCGATTCGATCCCAACACGCACGCGCGGGAGTGCAACGGCCGGTGCGAGGAATACGCGCAACGCACGCGCACGCACGCGCGACGTCACCCTCCGCACGAAGGGGGAAAAAAAGTCCCCCGCGTTCCCCGCTTGTGGTGGTTTGCGAATAGAGTGAGCAGCCGTTTGGTAAAAGTTAAATAAAGAACTCTCGTTAAAGGAGCTAGTCATCCAGGTCGGGTCTTGAAGGATAGTCAATTTCTCCAGGAATGAGAATCTTTGAAAGCAACTCGGCGCCTTCAAAGGACTTGGTGAAACCTAGCCTTAAAGCCTTGTCCCACCATGCTCTGCGGCGATAACGGCCTTTGGCGGGAAAGCGACTCGGAGGCGGGGCTAAAGGGGGAGGGCTCGGGCGGTTGCTCCGGAAACCCGGGTATCTTCGTAGAGTGCGTCTAGTCCAGAGCTGAGTTGCAGGTGACTGAATGGAGAGCTGGGGCGTTGGTTTGTCTCCCCGCCCCTGCTGCGAACAGGCTGTGGCTGCTTAGACAGATGTGTCTAATTTAGCGAAACCGATTTAGATTCCTTAATCCTTTTCATTAAGAACCGTTCCACCTTCTCGTCAGAACTTTGCATAGCTCAGTTCAGCACTCCTTGTGCTAGTCGCAGTGGGCCCGTACCCCGACCTTTCAAAGTGGTACCCGCCAACCAGAAGGGGTAACAGTACCGCCTCTGGGACCCACACCTCTTTATCTCTTGTTAATCGCCTATCCGTGGTTCTAGCGCAGATTGCCTGCAGAATGAATTGTTTCCGTTGTTTCCTTTTAAAGAACGAGAAGGAAGAAAAGGTGCGTGTGTGCAGTCCTTTTTTCAAAAATTTCCTCTAAAAGTTACTGAAATTGAAAATACCGGTCCTCCCAGGTAATAAAATGGAGCGAAATGGATGAGAGCCGTAACCACTAGAGACCGCGGTTGCTATTCAGGGCTGTGATCCTATTTGCCTGCGGCATTGGGAGATAACATTTTACATTTTTTTTCGACGTCTGCAATCTGGATTTTTGTGTGAAATCCTGGGATTTTTAAACGTCGCTAATGAATTCAAATTAAAATCAGGCGGGGCGCGGTGGCTCACGCCAGCACTTTGGGAGATAGAGGCGGGCGGATCACTTGAGGTCAGGAGTTCGAGACCAGCCTGGCCAACATGGTGAAATCCCGTCTCTACTGAAAAAACAAAATATTAGCCGGGCTTGGTGGCGGGCGCCTGTAATCCAGCCTACTCGGGAGGCTGAAGCAGGAGAATCGCTAGAACCCTGGAGGCGGAGGTTGCAGTGAGTCGAGATTGCGCCATTGCACTGCAGCCTGGGCTACAGAGTAAGACTCTTCCAAAAAAAAAAAGGAGGGGGAAACAACAACGAAATCAAACCCTGCAGTCATAAATTTGCGATAACAGATCTACACCCTGAATTTCAGGAATAATTTTCTTCATGTTATTTACAACAGTCCCTCTCCGCAAGGATGTGAGGCAACTTACAGAGATACCACAAAACATTATTAAAAGTAGATGAGGCTGGGCGTGGTGGCTCACTCCTGTAATCCCAGCACTTTGGGAGGCCGAGGCGGGCGGATCACCTGAGGTCAGGAGTTTGAGACCAACATGTCGAAACCTGTCTCTTCTAAAAATACAAAACAGCCGGGCATGGTGGCGCGTGCCTGTAATCCCAGCTACTCGGAAGGGTGAGACAGGACAATCTCTTGAACCCTTAGGAGGTGGAGACTGTAGTGAGCGGAGATCACGCCACTGCACTCCAGCCTGGGCGACAGAACAAGACTCCATCTCACACACACACACACACGAAAACTAGAGCAATGGGAAAGTAAGGGGTGGATTAAATGAAATAAGCATAAATTACTATACAAAATGCCTGCAGTGAAAGCCTGTTGAATTTGTTGAGATAGACTGCAAATTTTACTTTAGTCTTCGCAGAAGTCGCGGTAAAGAAGGATACACCAGTATTGCGTATTCAAAATCCAAAGTGCCTTTGGGATAAAAATAAATAGGTCATTCAGGAGAAGGACATGTTTTCTTAATTCTAAAAGCTGATGAAATATATTTTACAAATGTCTCTCGGTGACCCCAAAATACATATTCAATTTGAAATGAGCAGGGATGCTTGGTCTTGTGTCTGAAGATCCTCAGCATATCCACAGATGACCTTTGGTAATCCTTGAGCTTTCTGTAATGTTTTCCAAAATTATATGCATATATGCATGTACAAAATTATATGCATGTGCTGGGAAGAGGATTTGAAATTTTAATCAACTTCTTAAAGGAGTCCATAGATCCCAAAAGGGAAAAGAACTTCTGAAAAATTGTCAAGGG
>NW_012117043.1:5954691-5956346 GCF_000951035.1 Colobus angolensis palliatus | reverse complement strand
CAGCTCACTGCAGCCTCAATCTCCTGGACCCAAGCCATCCTCCCACCTCAGTCTCCTACGTAGCTGAGACTACATGTATGCACCACCACTTCAGACTGATGTTTGTATTTTTTGTAGCGATAGGGTCTTGCCATGTTGCCCAGGCTGCTTTTGAATTCCTGAAGTCAAGTGATCCTTCCATCTCGGCCTCCCAAAGCGGCGGGATTACAGGCATGAGTCACTGTGCCTGGCCAGAGCCTGATATGTTTTTAAATGAGAAAGTGACCAAAAAAGATACTATTTCAACAAATCTACTGTTTCTAGCATTGTTTCATTAAGTGAGTGGCAGAAAAGAGGAGAGTTTTTAAAAACTTGCAACCTGTTGATTCTTTCATTCAACAGTTATTTGCTGAACATATTTATGTTCTTTTATCCGTCAATTTAAATTTATGCAGGCAAAGTTTCTGTTAATTAATGATAAGTCAATGATAACTGAAGTAATAACTGAAATCCATAGTTTATAATTGAATAGTTCATTTTGAGAAGGGATGAGACAATACATAGGTACTTTTAATTTCAAGGTATTTTCATTCCAGAAAAATATCACTGAATTTGCTTTTTGTTTGTTTATTTGAGATAGTCTCGCTCTGTCACCCAGGCTGGAGTACAGTGGCAGGATCTCGGCTTGCTGCAACCTCCTCCACCCAGGTTCAAGCGATTCTCGTGCCTCAGCCTCCCAAGTAGCTGAGACTACAGGCATATGCCACCATGCCTGGCTAATTTTTGTATTTTTAGTAGAGATGGGGTTTCACCATGTTGGCCAGGCTGGTCTCTAACTCCTGACCTCAAGTTATCTGCCCACCTTGGCTTCCCAAAGTGCTGGAATCACAGGCGTGAGCCACCACACCCAACCTGAATTTACTTTAATTTATTCTTGTCTGTCTAATTTAATGCAGTAATTTCTGATTTTGTTCAGTTCAGCACAATACAAAGTGGAACTTAATTGAGAGTGAATAGGACGTTCTTATTTCTCCACTGGCATCTCTTTTTGTATTTGAATGTAACCAACTGTTCTGGAGTTGATGATGAGGTCAGTATATGGCAGGAAAAGTCTTGACGGCTGTTTTATCAGGTCTCCCAGGATGACGTTAGCTTGGTGATGATTACAATTAAGGATGTTACCAGTTAACCAGAGTTAACATATTTCAGTCCACAAGAGTAAAACATCAAAAAAGCAAATAAACAACTTATTTGGAAATAAGAACAAAACAAGGTGAATCATTTTGAGGGATATTTCATTCAGATCCTGAGACCTGATAAATGATCCCTGCCCCCATAACAAAGTATTTCTCTCCAAGACAGATAAATTCACAGCACCTGGATTCTGTGTCTCTGTACCCTGGAGAGCGCTGGGTAAAGACTGGCAATTATCTTTCTACAGACTAATCTTCACACAATTCTCTAAACAATATACTAGATGGTTGATTCCTTTTGTGCTGAGCAAATTACAACCACTTCCAGTTTTGCCTCCTAAGATTACATCCTCATGTTAATTGGAGTTTGAGGGTTTTCTAAACTCCTTATACATTCACTGTCAGTTTTATGAATTGCTCCCACAACCAGCGGATTTATTAAGCATGAACTTTACCAACTTCATTGTCGGAAGCAACCTAATT
>NW_012117043.1:5951407-5952761 GCF_000951035.1 Colobus angolensis palliatus | reverse complement strand
TCTCTACTAAAAATACAAAAATTATCCGGGCATGGTGGCAAGCGCCTATAATCCCAGCTGCTTGGGAGACTGAGGCAGGAAAATCACTTGAACCTGGGAGGCAGAGGTTGCAGTGAGCCAAGATCATGCCACTGCACCCCAGCCTGGGCGACAAGAGCAAAACTCCATCTCAAAAAAATAAAATTAAATTTAAAAAAAACCTGTGCTGGGTGTGCTTGTCTATCAGACACCCAATCTTGCAAGACTGTCATTAAAAGTCTCACTTTCACAGTTCTCTGGGTCTCTGAGTCCATTCTTTGGGTTTGGATGGGTAAGTTTGTTTCTCACATACTCTCATAGAAGATGACCAACAATAGCAGAAACCAAAGCCAGTACCATAGACATTGCAATTGGTTTGGCTCACACAATTCTAACCGAAAAATTTAAGCTGAGCAAAATTTCCACTCAAAGGTTACTAAAACTGCACACCCAGATCAGCTGCACACAAGAGCAGAGCTTTCCATGGAGATTTTAAACAAGTGCGATCAAGACCCTGAAGCATTTTTTTGAAGAATTCTAACAGGACATGACACATGGTTTTACCAATACAATCCTGAAGGCAAAGCACAATCAAAACAATGGATACCAGGAGGTGGAAGTGGTCCAGTCAAAGCAAAATGGACCAGTCCCAGAGCAAAGATCATGGCACCAGTTTTTTTGGCTGCTCAAGGCATTTTGCTTGTTGACTTTCTGGAGGGCCAAAGAATGATAATTTGTGCTTATTACAAAAATAAGCAGATAGGCTTATTATGAGAAAGCCAAAACTTTAGCAAAACAACAACAACAACAAACTGCCCAGGAAAGCTTCACTGGAGAGTTCCCCACCATGACAATGCTCCTGCTTATTCCTCTCATCAAGCAAGGGGAATTTTGCAAGAGGTTTGATGGGAAATGATTAGGCATTCACCTTGCAGTCTTTGTTTGACCCCTTCTGATATCTTTTTGTTTCTTAATCTTTAAAAATGTGTAAATGGCACCCTTTTAAAAAAATAATAATAATGTGAAAAGGGGCTGGCGTGGTGGCTCATGTCTGTAATCTCAGCACTTTGGGAGGCCGAGGCAGGCGGATTACTTGAGGTCAGGAGTTCAAGACCAGCCTGGCCAACATGGTGAAACCCCGTCTCTACAAAAAATACAAAAAATTAGCCAGGCGTGGTGGTGCACGCCTGGAATCAACTACCTGGGGGGCTGATACAGGAGAATCGCTTGAACCCGGGAGGTAGAGGTTGCAGTGAGCCGAGATCATGCCACTGCACTCCAGCCTGGGCGACAGAGTGAGACTCCATCTAAAAAAAAAAAAAAAATTTTTTTAAGT
>NW_012117043.1:5945055-5946157 GCF_000951035.1 Colobus angolensis palliatus | reverse complement strand
CAAAACCCCGTCTCTAGAAAAATACAAAAAATTAGCTGGGAGTGGTGGCATGTGCCTGTAATCCCAGCTACTCAGGAGGCTGAGGCAGGAGAATCACTTGAAACCTGAGGGATAGAAGTTGCAGTGAGCTAATGTCGTGCCACTGCACTACAGCCTAGGTGACAGAGCAAGACTCTGTCTCAAAAAAAAAAAAAAATTGATTAGGAAAAGATGTATTTTCACCATGTTTTTCTTTTCCTATTACTACTATAACTTTCTGTCTCCTCTTTCTACCTAGTTCTTTCTTTTTAAAATCAAACTCCAAATTGTACATTTCCTAATTAGAGTAAGTGGCTCTTTAAGGTCCTATAAAAACATATTGCAGGCATACTTTATTTGCTAAAAATGCTACCTTTGTTTTTGTAATTCTTTTTTTTTTTTTTTTTTTTGAGATAGAGTCTCGCTCTGACACCCAGGTTGGAGTGCAATGGTGCAGTCTTGGCTCACTGCAACCTCCACCTCCTGGACTCAAGCAATTCCCCTGCCTCAGCCTCCCAAGTAGCGGGGATTACAGGCACACCCCACTGCGCCCAGCTAATTTTGTATTTTTAGTAGAGACGGGGTTTTGCCATGTTGACCAGGCTGGTCTTGAACTCCTGACCTCAGGTGATCCACCCACCTTGGCCCCCCAAAAGTGCTGGGATTACAGGCGTGAGCCACCATGCCTGGCCGTTTTTGTGATTCTTATACAAATCACAAATATGTGAGTCCTATATAAATGTTAGCTTTCTTTATTAATAGTGATAGTGGTATTCTATGCTACTACTACTATCAAGTATGTTAGAAAGTTAATTTTGATAAATTTTTTAGTTTGAAGTTTTGAGTATGTGACAGTTTTTTCCTCTTTACTGTTGTAAAAGGTATTCCAGATTAGGTGAGCTAAAAATCTCTCAGAATTACTTTTGTATATTACTTGCAGGACCATCACAGAGCTTATTAGACCGAGAGCACTGGGTCAGCAAACTACAGACCTCTGACCCATGACCTGTTCTTTGGAGTGTCCATGAGTTCAGAATGTTTTTTATATTTTTCAGTGGTTAAAAAACACACAAGGCCGGGCGCG
>NW_012117043.1:5940681-5942370 GCF_000951035.1 Colobus angolensis palliatus | reverse complement strand
CATAAACTTCTTGAAGTTCCCTCATATTAGTGTCAGCATCATACTTTATCCTGGAAATGATTACTTGGGGAGTGGGAGAAGAAAGAAATTCAAAGAGTTAACTGCTGTAAGAGCTGAAATCACGAGACACAATTTTTCAGTGATTTGCTTACTACTCAAAACTCCACCTGTGGTGATAGTTACAGAACTGTGCATATATTTAAAATCATGGCATAGTCTACTTAAAGCAGATGAATTGTATGGTATGTAAATTATAACTCAGTAACTTTTTTTTTTTTTTTCAAATGACTGGGGGAAAAAATACCACTGTATCTCCACAGTCAGAAAAATCTCTCTTCAGTACCAGTCCTCGAAAGGCATTATTGGGAGTGGGGGAAGTCCAAGAGTAATTTATACTGAAATATGGCTTTCCTAATCTGGAAACTCTGTTTCCAACATTTGTTGTGCCAATCCCTACTGTCTTCTGAGCGGATAATTCTTATTTTTACTACTAGGTAAAAAGACACTTAGAAAAGCTGGGCTTACCACTCGATTCCACTGTGTACAGGAGTTTACTTCCAGAAACATTTCAGTTGCAAGATTCTCTGTTCCCTTACTCCACTTGATTCAGGGATAAATATTCCCTGAAAAGGAAATAAACCATGTATTTTAATTTTTCATTTATATTTGTCTCATCTTCCCTAGTAAATTATATTGAGGACAGATTTCTGCTGTAACTCCCTTTATTACCAGTATGTTATCTGTTAAAATGAATATTATTGACTGTTTACTGACTGCTCTTTGAAAAAGGTGGGAAGTTAGGTGAGCAGAATGTTGTTTCTATGGAAACTTCATCATGTTGCTGTCAGTGAATACACACAATGGGTATAAGGATTGTTTTTTATTTCTTTTTTTGGGACGGAGTCTCTGTTGCCCAGGCTGGAGTGCGATGGTGCAATCTCAGCTCACTGCAACCTCCACATCCCGGGTTCAAGCAATTCTCCTGCCTCAGCCTCCTGAGTAGCTGAGATTACAGGTGTGCGCCACCACGTCTGGCTAATTTTTTACTTTTGTAGTAGAGATGGGAGTCTCACCATGCTGACCAGGCTGGTCTCGAACTTCTGATCTCGTGATCCACCCACCTCAGCCTCCCAAAGTGCTGGGATTACAGGCGTGAGCCACTGAACCCAGCCTGTTTCTTTATTTCATGGTGTAATAAAGATAGCCACCTTTTAAGCCCAAATAACTCATCTAATAATACAGTCTTAGTAATCTTATTTTATGACTTGCCCACCTCATTTTTTCATTCATTTTGTTTCATCTTTGGCTAATTCTTTCCATCTTTATTGTCCCATTATTGAGAATAATAGAATATGATTTTGACAGGAAACAGCTCTTAAAATGATCTATTATGGGCCGGGCGCAGTGGCTCATGTCTATAATCCTAGCACTTTGGGATGCTGAGGCAGATGGATCACTTGACATCAGGAGTTCAAGAGCAGCCTGGCCAACATGGCAAAACCCCGTCTCTAGAAAAATACAAAAAATTAGCTGGGAGTGGTGGCATGTGCCTGTAATCCCAGCTACTCAGGAGGCTGAGGCAGGAGAATCGCTTGAACCCTGGAGGCGGAGGTTGCAGTGAGTCGAGATTGCGCCATTGCACTGCAGCCTGGGCTACAGAGTAAGACTCTTCCAAAAAAAAAAAGGAGG
>NW_012117043.1:5937387-5939471 GCF_000951035.1 Colobus angolensis palliatus | reverse complement strand
AAAAGGAGAATAATATTTTGTGCATGTGAAAAGTATATGAAACTCAAATTTCAGTGTCCGTATTTAAGTTTTATTGGAACACAGCCATCACCACTTGTTTACATATTATCTATGGCTGGTTTCATTCAACAAAGGCAGAGTTGAGTAGTTTCAACAAAGACTTCATGGCTCTGCTGGGCACAGTGCCTCACACCTGTAATCCCAGCACTTTGGGAAGCTGAGGAGGGCGGATCATGAAGTCAGGAGATCAAGACCATCCTGGCTTACACGGTGAAACTCCATCTCTACTAAAAATACAAAAAATTAGCCGGGTGTGGTGGCAGGTGCCTATAGTTTCAGCTACTCGGAAGACTGAGGCAGGAGAACTGCTTGCACCTTGGAGGAGGAGGTTGCAGTGAGCCGAGATCTCGCCACTGCACTCCAGCCTGGGCAACAGAGCAAGACTCCATCTCAGGAAAAAAAAAAAAAAAACTTAATGGCTCACAAACCTAAAATATTTACTATCTGGCCCTTTACAGAAAAAGTTTGTCAACCCCTTACCAAAAGGAAAATAATAACCTGCATTTATCATTTGTGCTTAACTAATTCAAATACTCAGCTTTGTCATGAATGTCCTTTTCCTCTTGCAGATGCTTCTGTCATGGGTAATATATTATTAGTTGTAAACATAAATAATAAACCTTTTCAAGTGATAGGTAGTTAGCACGTGTTTGATCAGCCACTACTACAGTTCAGTAATAAGGTACTGAGAGCTGGTGGAAAGAAATTATCCTGCCCATCTGCCCAGCCTAGAAGAGGAGGTATTGCTCTACTGCAGTTGATGTCTTTTTCTTTCTTTCCTTCTTTTGTTTTTTAGTCTAGTTGATCAAAATTGTTCAATGATGGCAGGTTTCTGTAACCATTCTTGCACTGAAGTAATGTGGCACACAATAAGTCCATGACAGGTTTTGTTCTAAGTAGATATTAGTGTCCACTCACTATGGAATTTGCAGGTGAAATTTCCAAAATGTTCATATTGTTTTTCTACAGTACTGGGATCACTCACTCTCAGGCTGGTGCTGGTACCACCACCCTGTCCCCAGGACTACTAGATGTGTTTACAGTTTACAGTCCAGACCCATGTCCGGGGTGTCCTTCCTTGTTTGCCTCCCATCTGTTTCCATGTGGCGAGGAGCCACTCTGCTCACCAGCTGCAATTTGCTCCAGGTTAATTTCTGCTCCATCAAATTAAGACTCCAGGGGAGAAAAAAATTATTTCCCCTGGCTCTGAGTCTCCAGTTTTTTGGAGACCAGCAAGACCCTGTTTACAGATACACGCACACACACACAAACACACACACACAGAGCCAGGGAGGCACATGCCAGTAGTTCTAGCTATTCAGGAGGTTGAGGTGGGAGGATCACTGGAGCCCAGAAGTTCCAGGCTGCAGTAAGCTCTAATTGTACCTGTACTCCAGCCTGGCGACAGACTGAGACTCTGTCTCGAAATATGTATGTGTGTGTGTATATATATATATACACACACACATACATATTTACACACATACACACACTCACACACACACACACATATATATATATATTTGCATTCAGAAAAAAGCTTTCTAACTTTTCCCAAGACAAGCGAGTGTTGCTTTAAATTTGGGCAACTGAAGAGCCCCTTTAGGCAGACTTCCTAACACAAAGGAAACAGTCTATTCTAAAGAATTATTCAGGTTTTCCACCTCTATAGATACAATAACTGCTTATCACCTTAGTATACATTTTCTTAGCCTCAACTAAATCCAGGGTAGGAAAAATTATAGGCATTTGCCTGGGCACCTTGTTAATAATGTTATGTCATAATTCTAGTAAGTTTCTTATAAATTCTTAATTGCTTTGCAAATACACATAGGAAAATATGGGGCTGTATTTACATTTCCCATCTGACAATATAGTTTTAAAATTCTCTAGTTGCTCTTAAGAAAATACACTTCTCGGCCAGGCGCGGTGGCTCAATCCTGTAATCCCAGCACTTTGGGAGGCCGAGACGGGCGGATCACGAGGTCAGGAGATCGAGACCATCCTGGCTAACACGGTGAAAC
>NW_012117043.1:5929008-5936890 GCF_000951035.1 Colobus angolensis palliatus | reverse complement strand
AAAAAAAAAAAAAAAAAAAAGAAGAAGAAGTACTTGTTTGGGGATGGTATAAATTAATAGAGGTTCTCACCAAGCATGTTTTGCACTGTACTAAGTTATTAATACTAAAACAGTTTCCAAGGTTTACACCACTGTACATAGAAAATAAAGATAGCTATTATCAGCCAACTTCTGTTAGATAAGGCTCCAGTAATAAACAACTCCAAATGTACCATGGCTTAAGAAAATAACTGAGGTTTGCTTCTTGCTTATGTTACATATTGGCAGCCACGAGTTGGCAGAGGCACGGCCCGTGTATCTTATCGCTAAAAGGCATGAAGGTGCAGTAGAAAGATGGGCTTTGAACAAGATGGATTTGGGTTTAAATCCCCAAAACCACTTCTTACTTGTGTGATCTTACACAACTCTCTTAACCTGCTTGAGCCTCTATTTCTTCATCTATAAAATGGGGTCAATAACAGCACTTACAGAGCTGTTGTGAAGATTAAATAAAATAACATGGAAATCAACTAGTCGTCGAGTGCCCTGCACATAGTAGTGATCTATGCTCTGCACTACTCTGTGCCCTGCACCATAATAAACAGTAAACAGTGTTTCTTATTAAGGCTGCAAAAACCTATTCCCTTGCTTTTTCAACGTTTGTGGTTAGACTGATCAGTTTTACTCTTTTTTTTTTTTTTTTTTTTTTGAGATGGAGTCTCGCTCTGTCGCCCAGGCTAGAGTGCAGTGGCGTGATCTCAGCTCACTGCAAGCTCCGCCTCCCGGGTTCATGCCATTCTCCTGCCTCACCCGCCGCCACGCCGGGCTAATTTTTTGCATTTTTAGCAGAGACGGGGTTTCATTGTGTTAGCCAGGATGGTCTCGATCTCCTGACCTCGTGATCTGCCCGCCTCGGCCTCCCAAAGTGCTGGGATTACAGGCGTGAACTACTGCGCCCAGCCGGTTTTACTCTTCTTCAGAAGAAATAAGATGTGAAATTCAAGTCAGTCTGTCTTATGACTGACTAGATATTGTGAGGCTGAGCACAGTGGCTTATGCCTATAATCCCAGCACTTTGGGAGGCTGACACAGGCAGATCACTTGAGGTCAGGAGTTCCAGACCAGCCTGGCCAACATGGTGAAACCCTGTCTCTACCAAAAATACAAAAAATTAGGCAAGCGTGGTAGTGTGTGCCTGCAATCCCAGCTACTCAGGAGGCTGAAGTGGGAGAATCACTTGAATCCGGGAGGCAGAGGTTGCAGTGAGCAGAGATTGTGCCACTGTACTCCAGGCTGGGCGACCATGCCCCACCTAGTTTTTCTTTTTTAAAAACATTAATTTTTTTTAGAGTTGGAGTCTCTCTGTTGCCCAGCCTGGAGTGCAGTGGTGTGATCATAGCTCACTGCAGCCTGAAACTCCTGGAATCAAATGATCCTTCTGTCTCGGCCTCCTGAGTAGCTGGAACTACAGCTGTGCATCACCATGTCCCACCCCTGGCTAATTTTTGTGTTTTTTGTAGTGAGGGTCTCACCGTGTTGCCCAAGCTGGTCTCGAACTCCTGACTTCATATGATCCTCTTGCCTTGGGCTCCTGATTCACTGGGATTACAAGTGTAAGCCACTAAACCCAGTAGTTTTTCTTAAGTCTTTAAACTCAACTTACAAATCTTGATAAATATTAATCTAATCCTATGTTATATAAGAAATTAGATTCATTATTTTTACTTGTTCTGTGATTAATATTCAATTAACACTTATATTTTTTAAAATACTTATATGTAAAAGATTAAATCCCGGCCAGGCACAGTGGCTGATGCTTGTAATCCCAGCACTCTGGGAGGCCGAGGCGGGTGGATCATCTGAGATCAGGAGTTCAAGACCAGCCCTAACAACATGGTGAAACCCCATCTCTACTAAATACAAAAAATTAGCCGGGTGTAGTGGTGCATGCTTGTAATCCCAGCTACTTGGGAGGCTGAGGCAGGAGAATTGCTTGAACCCGGGAAGTGGAGGTTGCAGTGAGCTGAGATTGCACCATTGCACTCCAGCCTGGGCAACAAGAGCAAAACTCTGTCTTAAAAAAAAAAAAAAAAAAATCCCTAAACATTTAGCGTATTATATAAGTAGTTCATTAGTTTTTATTAAATATTTCAAGTAATTGAAAATTTAATATATCTTATTCTCTCAAACACTTCAAATTCCTAACAAGTTTCATTAGTCAGGGTTCAATGCAGGAAACAGAAACACTCTAGTTTTTTTTTTGTTTTTTTTTTTCTTGAGATGGAGTTTTGCTCTTGTTGCCCAGGCTGGAATGCAATGGTGTGATCTTGGGTTCAAGCGATTCTCCCGCCTCAGTCTCCCGAGTAGCTGGGATTACAGGCATGCGCCACCATGCCCAGCTAATTTTGTATTTTTTTAGTAGCGACGGGGTTTCTCCATTTTGGTCAGGCTGGTCTGGAACTCCTGACCTCAGGTGATCTGCCCACCTTAGCCTCCCAAAGTGCTGGGATTACAGGCATGAGCCACCTCGCTCTGCCTACTCTAGGTATTTTAAGCAGAAAGGGGTTAAATACAGTAGATTAGATTAGATATTTAGAAACGTTTTGGAAGAGATGGGGGGTGGGCTCTAGGCATACCTCTGGCATGACTCCCAGAATGTTGCAGAACTGGTCTATCAAGGATGATGCTTCCTTTGCCACAGATAGAAAAGTGGAGATCAGGAGGCCAAAAATAAACTACTAGGATCAAAAGATCCCTGGCATACTGATCAAAATGCCATTCAGAGATCATAAAGCCAGGATCAGGAAGCTGTAGAAGCCACAACCACAACTGTCTCATCACTGAATTGTGCTATTTGGCTGCCACTGCTGCAATGGATTCTCAACACCAAAGAGAGAGACCGAAGCCGAAATTTCACAAGCACCACATACTGCAGAGCGTCAGGAAGATGGACCTTGCTGCTTTTCTCTCCACTGGCTTGTTTGGTAATTGTTGCTCATATACATGTTGTGATTTGGCTAAGTGAACTGAAACCTCCATGAGGAAAGGTGTTATGACTTTTTAGTTTTCAGCCCGAGGCACAGGTAAACAGAAGTTGCTCAGTAAATGGACCCTGATGGTTGGGTATTCTCTATTTTGATACTGTCATCTTGATGCCTTGGGTTTTGATGGATTATCCTCATCTTCCAGACTCTTTAGCTCAATTTTCAGTACACCAACCAAAAACAAATGAACTTACACAGAAAGCACTATTGAAATGGGAAAGGATAACTGGGTCACTTCCATTGGCACTTCCAATTCCAATTCGAAACAGAGGCATCCATTGCAGACATTACTAAGTAGCTATTTCGCTGTGGATAGTAGATGTTTGGTAGTAGTTGGCTGTAGCTGAAAGTTTTAGTTTGTTGCATAGTCCACCTATGGATCTAATTGGTGTAACTTAATTTACACCCAGAATGCTAGCTGCACAAGTGTGTTGGGAATGGCACTCATGGCCATCATGTAAATCTGATATAAAGAAAAATGTCCTAACGTAACACTACTTACCAATCCAATAATAACATAATTATGTTTAGAAAATTGGCCAGGTGTGGTGGCTCATGCCTGTAACCCCAGCACTTTGGGAGGCCGAGGTGGGTGGATCACCTGAGGTTGGGAGTTCGAGACCAGTCTGACCAATATGGAGAACCCCTGTCTCTACTAAAATACAAAATTAGCCGGGCATGGTGGTGCACGCCTGTAATCCCAGCTACTTGGGTGGCTGAGGCAGGAGAATCGCTTGAACCCAAGAGGCGGAGGTTGTGGTGAGCCAAGATTGTGCCATTGCACTCCAGTCCGGGCAACAAGAGTGAAACTCTGTCTCGGAGAAAAAAAGAAAAGAAAATTAGGAGCTGGGTGTGATAGCTCACGCCTGTAATCCCAGCACTTTGAAAGGCTGAAGTGGGAGGATCGCTTGAACCCAGGGGGTTCAAGACCAGCTTAGGCAATATAGTAAGCATGTGTATCCACAAAAAATTTAGATAATTAGCCAGTATGGTGGCTCACGCCTATAGTCCCAGCTACTCAGAAGACTGAGGCAGAAGCATTGCCTGAGCCCAGGAATCCAAGGCTGCAGTGAGCTATGTTTGTACCACTGCACTCCAAGCTGGGCAACAGAGCAAGACACTATCCCCACCCCACACCTCCCCTCCACTCCACTACCCAAGAAAACAAAAAGGGCTTTCAACATTACAGTGAGCTATAAAGTAAAAAAATGAATGAAGAAATAAATTAAGTTAAATTAAATTAACCAAATTGTCTTTAATTTTTAAAAATTAAAATCACAAATATTGGCTGGGTGAGGTAGCTCACACCTCAGCACTTTGGGAGACCGAGGTCGGAGAGGATCACTTGAGCCCAGGAGTTCGACGAGACCAACCTGTGTAATATAGTGAGACCTCATTTCTACTAAAAAAAAAAAAAGTTATCTGGGTGTGGTAATACACACCTATAGTCCCAGCTACTTGGGAGGCTGAGGCAGGAGGATTGTTTGAGCCCAGTAGTTTGAGGCTGTAGTGAGCTGTGATTGCATTGCCACCACTGCATTCCAGCCTAGGCAACAGAGCAAGACCCTATCTTGCAGGAAAAAAAGAGAAAGAAAAAGGAAAGTAAAGAAAACAAGAAGACACTTGAGGCCTTGAGCCATAAAGGAAAATAGAAAGCAGAGGGGGAAGTGATAGATGACTTGGCAAGCTGGGAGAGTCACAGAAGGGCAAATGTAGGCACCCTAAATAACAAGCTGGTTCTCTCTCAAAACCCAAAAAAGGCTCCGAAACAGATTTTAGGTACCTGGGTAGGTGGGGCTAGCACAGAATATAAAATCTCTGGAAAAGTTTCATTTGACAAAAAGCAGAAAGACTACAGTCAGAGATTTCCTTTCAGTGAGGTCCCACCCATATATATGATGCTTTCAATCAACTTTTAATGCCTTACTTATAAATATGAATAGCCAGCCAAGGATTGCTAGATGTTTAAGGAAAATGTCCAATGAGAGAGACTGAAGTGAACACAGGAAAAAAAGAGGGTTCAGAGAAAATAGATACAATGTGAGGTACAGGAAAAAACTTCAAAGAAACTATAATTAGTTTCCCCAAACAGATAAAAGATAATATATCTCTACAAACTAGTAACAGGAATATCTATCTATCCATCTGTCTATCATCTATCTTTTATACGTATGTATACACACTCACACATACATCCATGCATTCATGCATATGTATGTACATATATTAAAAATCAGAGAATAAGACAGAAGCACACTTTAAAATTCAAAATATGATAGAAAAAATTAAAGAAAATCTAAACAGAAGAGTTAGAAGATAAAATCAAGGATGCTTCTTAGAAATTAGAACAGAAAAACTAAATAGATACCACTAAGGAGAAAAAAGATTTAAAAAAAGATTCATGAAGTGTAAAAACTACAAATGGGCACTCCAAAAAAGCACAGTGGTAGAGAAAATATTATTATTAAAGAGAGAGCCCAAAACATTTCCAGAACTGAAGAACATTAATCTTCAAACTGATAAGGGCCAACACCATGAAATCTTAGAACACTACGGATTAAGAAAATATCCTAAAAACCTTTAAATAACAAAATAGATTACATACGAAAAACAGGAATCAGATGTCATTAAATTTCTCAACAATGTGGGGAGGCAAAATCAACAATAACAATGATGGAGCAATTTCTTTACATTTCTGAGTAAAAATTATTCTTAATGTTCAATTCTAAACCTAGCCAAACTCTCAATTGTGAGTGAAGCCACAACTTTCAGTGGTGCATTTTCTATTTTCTTTCTCTCTCTCTCTCTCTCTCTCTTTCCTTCTTTTTTGCTTATCTGTGACTTTTGCCCATTTTTGCTCTTATTATTAAAGTGCATTTTCCATTTACTATTTCTCCGGAAGCTGCTGGAGGATATATTCCACTAAAATAAAGAAATAAACCATGAAAAAGGAAGACACTGGATGCAAGGAACAAGAGGTTTACAGAGAGAGACAAAGGAATTTTCAGCATGATGTCAAGGAACAGATCCAGGACAACGATTCCATAGCTTCGTTAGAGGACTGCTTTGTTTTATTTTATTTTATTTTATTTTATTTTATTTTATTTTATTTTTTGAGACAGCGCTGACTCTGGTGCCCAGCCTGGAGTGAAGTGGTGCCATCTCAGCTCACTGCAACCTCTGCTTCCCAGGTTCAAGTGGTTCTCCTGCCTCAGCCTCCTGAGTAGCTGGGATTATAGGCACATGCCACCACGCCCAGCTAATTTTTGTATTTTTAGTAGAGACGGTTTTCGCCAGGCTAGTCTCAAACTCCTGATCTCAGGTGATCAGCCCACCTCCGCCTCCCAAAGTGCTGGGATTACAGGCGTGAGCCACCATGCCCGGCCAAGGACTGCTAGTTTAGATTGGAGCAGGGACAATGGAAAACTTCAGGTGTGGTATCTCTGGACAGGAGGTGGGAAGAGAAGGAACTGGTAGATCATCTGACAGCATTGACCAACTGACCATGTAAAACTTGCATGAAAACACTTCAATGTTGGGTAGTGTTGCAAGATTTAACTATAAGTTTAAGGTAATCTAAGTGCATGAAAAATGGGACTGGCACATTCATACAGTGGAATATTGCTTAGCAATAAAAATAAATGAACCATCAAACCATGAAAAGATATGGATAAATCTTAAGTGCATATTGCTAAGTGAAAGCACCAATCTGAAAAAACTACATGATGTATTTCAATTACATGACATTTTGGAAAAAGCAAAATAAGGAAATGGTAAACAGATCAGTGGTCAACAAGGTCTCAAGGAGGAGGGTTGAATAGGTAAAGTACTCGGGATTTTTTAGGGAGACGAAATGATTCTGCATGGTGCTGTTATAGTGAACACGAGACACTAGGCATTTGTTAAATCGCTAAAACTACCATACAAAGAGTAAAGTTTAATGCATGAAAATTTAAATCATTTAGGAGGTTGGGGAACTCAGCATGAAATGCGGAATGTGACAAAGGAATCTAAATGTGTTGCAAACATACAGAGCAATCTGTCTAGAGAGGATGGGGGAATAAGGGTCTGACCTCTGTAACTTTGGAAATGAGTGGAGTCTGTAATTATAAGGCAAAAGTTATTCTATATAAACACTGTAAATACACTAGTTAATTAAAAAAAAAAAATCCTAGTTGTTTCTCACAGGGATACAGGTTAAGAATTCCAAAATCATTATACATGTATACTGGAATTGAACAATTAAGAAAATGGATGGCCAATGGTGAAAGTGGGGTTCTCCTTGTTAGAAGGAAAGCTTACAGACAAGTAAGGGGCAAGGGCTAGAATAATCTGTGTGGCAATGGATTACAATTAGAGAAATCAGCATGAACTCATGTTTACCTTAATATGGTTTGGATGTGTGTCTCCATCAAAGCTCATGTTGAAATGAGATCCCCAATGTTAGAGGTGGAGCCTGGTGAGAGATGTTTGGGTCCTGGGTGTGGATCCTTCATGAATGGATTGGTGCTGTCCTTGTGATAATGAGTGAGTTCTTGCTTAGTTACTTCATGCGAGATCTGGTTGTTTAAAAGAGCCTGGGGCCAGGCATGGTGGCTCGTGCCTATAATCCCAGTACTTTGGAAAGCCGAGGCAGGTGGATCACGAAGTCAGGAGTTCCAGACCAGCCTGGCCAATATGGTGAAACACCGTCTCTACTAAAAATACAAAAATTAGCCAGGTGTGGTGGCGTGCGCATGTAGTCCCAGATACTCAGGAAGCTGAGGAAGAAGAATCGCTTGAACCCAGGAGGTGGAGATTGCAGTGAGCCAAGATTGTGCCACTGCACTCCAGCCTGGGTGACAGTGCAAGACTCTGTC